>NC_089821.1:9419347-9531847 GCF_035046505.1 Tiliqua scincoides | reverse complement strand
TGTACCTAGCTAGTGGTGGCTGCATGTGCTATGTATTTGGGTGCATCCGAAAAGGAATCAGAAACGGATAGGGTGTAGTGAAGTATTTAGGGGTTCCTTAATCTGCTAAACCCAGTTTGCTAACTAAAGATGGGGGAGAAGGGAGGAATAGATAGGGAAGAAGGTAGGGAGTTTAGACGCAAGATATATTTACCTGTCCAGGGGGGGCTGTTGGAGGAAGAGTCCCGTGTAGGACCACTCCCGCAGGAGGGCAATCAGAGAGAGAGAGAGACATGTGCTCTGAGTTCTCTCTTATAAGGGTTGTCTTTGACCTGGAAGTTGACCTAAACTGACCGGAAGTATCCCAGAGCTGTGCACATGCTCAGTATACACCCAGGTGAAAAAAAGGTGGAAGGGTCCAGAAATCAGCTATCAGCAAAGCCTGACTCTGGGGGAGGGAGGCAATCTGCATAAGGTGCTTAAGAGTACAACAAAAGAACAATAGACCTTTTCCTCTGGAGGTGCAGGCTTGTTTTGCATAATCAGGAGACATTCCTAGACTGGAGGAGGGGATGCAATCACAACTTGTGACCTTTACCAGGTTTTTGGAATTGGGCTTGTTTGCTTGGCTTGTATGATATATACAAAATCACAACTTGGAAGGGAAAAAGGGGATTTTCACGTAACAGTAGAATCATGTAGCCCCATTGCGGGGCTACTCGTTTTACCTGGGCGAAGTCCAGTACCTGGGGGATGCAGTGGCTGCCTGCAGTGCACAGGATGCAGCGGCAGCCATTTTCAGCACCCCTGCAGCCCTGCGCGCCAGGCAGCTCAGGATTGGGCTGTAAGTCTTGCAGAGATCCTCATCGCAGTATTCAAGGGGCCCCTCCCCTTCGGAGCCATTCCAGGCAGTAAAAGCAAAATGGAGGCGTATGCCTGAAATGACTTCAAAGGGGAGGAGGAAGGGCCGCTTGCATGCTGTGATGAGGCTCCCTACAAGACTTAGTGCTTTGCACCCCCTCTAGCTATGCCACTGTATGGCCCACATGAGGAATCACATGGAAACATGGTTTAACATTATGCATGGGAAGGATAAAGTGGATAGAGAGATGCTCTTTATACTCTCACATCACCAGAACCAGGGGACATCCACTAAAATTGATAACAAGAGGACTGCGATAAATGCGACTGTTGGGAGGGTTAGGACAGACAAAAGAAAATATTTCTTTACTCAGCATGTGGTCGGTCTGTGGAACTCTTTGCTGCAGGATGTGGTGATGGCATCTGGACTGGATGTCTTTAAAAGGGGATTGGACAGGTTTCTGGAGGAAAAATCTGTTACGGGTTACAAGCCATGATGTGTATGTGCAACCTCCTGATTTTAAAAATGGGCTATGTCAGAATGCCAGATGCAAGGGAGGCACCAGGATGCAGGTCTCTTGTCATCTGGTGTGCTCCCTGGGGCATTTGGTGGGCCACTGTGAGATACAGGAAGCTGGACGAGATGGGCCTATGGCCGGATCCAGTGGGGCTGTTCTTATGTTCTTAGTCCTGGTTCTCCACAACAACTCCATTTGGTCAGGTGCATGTGCTCCTCCCTCTACTTGTCTACGAGGGCAGGATCATGACACATTTGCCAGACATTGGTCAGCAAACATTGACTTTTTCGAAATAATATTTGCAATCAAGTCAGTGAAGCTTGGATACAATAAAGGTGGGACACACATCTCTCCCTGTTTTGTTTTTAACCTGAACTTGGCAGACCAAGGGTTGTTTAATTTAAAAAAAAAAAAAAGGAAGTAACTGAACATTTTTTTATAGTTAAAAAAACAATAATCCAAGTCTCCAAGAATCCACTCTATCCAATGTGGTGTGTGTTGCATCCAAAGCATGTTCCAAGTTTCAAGTGTGTGTGTGTGTGTGTGTGGTTATAAAGACCAGTAAGCATACTTCTGTGCCTGCTACTACGACTACCAGAAAATCAGTTGACTGAGAGGGGATGGGAAGGTGGTTAGATAGGTGGGAGGGAGGTTTACTCTTGATTGGATTGCAATTTATGGCTTACATGTTTGAGCAACACCTGTTTTCTGGGGAATCTCAGCTAACATGGCAACCATATTTCAAAAATAATTCAAATGCAGGGTTACTGTTTTCATTGAGCTCTGAAAAATTCTCCTGGAGTCCTGAATATAAGAAAAGCCCTGTTGGATCAGGCCAAAGGCCCGTCTAACCCAGCTTCCTGCATCTCATAGTGGCCCACCAAATGCCTCAGGGAGCACACAAGACAGTCCAGATGCAACCCGTGTCCTGGTGCCCTCCCCTGCATTTGGCACTCTGAGGTAGCCTACCTCTAAAACCTGGAGCTTGCACAGACCTATCATGACCTGTAACCCGTTACGGACTTTTCCTCCAGAAATTTGTCCAATCCCCTCTTAAAGGCATCTAGGCCAGATGCCATCACTACTTTCTGTGGCAAGTAGCTCCACAGACTAATTACACGCTGGGTAAAGAAATATTTTCTTTTGTCTGTCCTAACTCTCTCAACACTCAATTTTAGTGGATGTTCTCTGGTTCTGGTGTTATGTGAGAGGGAAAAGAGTGTCCTGCTTTAGTTTAGAGCAAGGTGTTAGTCTACTTGACCAAACATCCCACCAAGTTTTATAATTGTACCTTTTAAACTACATGCAGACTGTGTGCCATGATTGTAACCTCATTAATGGGAGCAAGCACTCATTTCATTTCAAGGTTAGGGGGACAGAGGAGATAAAGTGGGCCCTTCTTATCTGTGAGTTTGGGACCTTAACTCAATGTGAGTCCTGACCTATGTCAGTAGGGTGTCATTGTACTTCCTGGACACAACCAGAAGGTGCTTCCAGTTGCATCAGAGAGGTCCTTTGAGGCCCCTCCACACCTGTAGAAATTAGAATCCGTGGGGGTGTGTGTCTGGGAATAGATCTACTGTGGTAGCACAAGATCAAATATTTCCTTGCCATATTTTGTTCTCGAACAAAATAGCAGTAATGAAAACCATGGGTGTAATTCCACTGCATTAGAATCAATAGGAATTTTGCCTTTAGTGCCCAGGAAATGTGAAATACATTTGATAGTAAATGTCTGCTTTTCGATATAGACATGATTTACAAAAATGTCCCTCTCCCATGCGCTAAAAGTACAGCTACAACTATTTTACAGTAATTGTTGAATTCTCTAGGACCCTCATTCATTCATAATGAAAATGAATTCTTCTATCAAAGTAGAGCTATAAATTGACAGAAGTGCAACTAATTTTGTTTTCATAATGTGGCAGTAATTTTAATTGATGTCATGGCAGACTTTAAGTTAGTCGTTCCCCAGTGTGTGAAGAAAGTCAGTGCAGTCAGGGTGCCATGGGAATCTTTTCACAACTCTGCAGGTCTCACGTCTTAATCTGATATTCATTTCACACCATTCATCACCAACAGTGCCAGAAGCTAAGTCAGATTCTTATGGATGAAAAGTCTCTGTGTGTACAGTACCTTTTAATGAGTGGCATTTGCTTTTCATACATTTATACTCGTCGAACATCCTTTTAATAAATTGGTAATGCTATCACCTACAACCCGGCCATGCAAAATTGACTTGAGCAGGCACTGTATGGAAACACAATATCAATTAGTTAATTATACACTCAGCACACACACACACACACACACACACACACACACACACACACACACACACACACACACTCATTATGGTATATGCAAAAAAAGTATATATTAGATGTAAGGCTTAGGTTGCAATCTTGTACATACTGGGAGTAAGCCCAATTGAATTCACTGGAACTTACTCCTGAGTAGACCTGCATAGGACTGGGCTGTCAAATAACTATATAGAATGTATAATATAGAAGGCCTTTCCCTCTTTTATATTATCATGTCATTGTACCAAGAAAATATTTCATCCTACTTGGGTTAGGGCGCAATCCTAACCAACTTTCCAGCACTGACATAGCTTGGCAGTGGGGCATTTGCTGCATCCTGCAGTTGGGGGGCAGTCATGGAGGCCTCCTCAAGGTAAGGCAATGTTTGTTCCCTTACCTTGAAGTTGCATTACCCTTATGTCGGTGCTGGAAAGTGGGTTAGGATTGCACCCACAGTGACATTCTTAAGACCACATCCTGTGGTCACTACTGACATATATAGAATGCATGATTCAAATATCTAACACATGGATTTCATGTGACACTTTTTGCTTTCTACATAGGAAGAAGGAAAAAAAATAATTAGCATAAATTGTCTTTCTCTTAGCAGCCCAGTCCTTCCTAAATTCTTGCATGACAATGTAGTGCTGGTGGTGGTGTGGGCAGTGTGGACTAGGCCCAGGAAGAGGGTCAGGATTTGGTGTATACTGCTGCTGCTGAATCTTGCCCTTCTGAGCCCTATACACCCACCCCCTGCCACATCAGCTCCCTATTCTGCCCTCCCCTGCCCCGTTCAACCCCATCCCTGCCCTCCTCCCACCCCATTCCACCCCCCGCACTGGGCTTACCTGCTCTGGTGGGCCTCCATCACTCTACCAGTGAGTACAGGCCTCCATTACTTCATCTCCATCACACCACCACTGGCACACCATCTCCTTACACTGCCACAAAGCACTTTATGGTGCTTTGCAGCAGCCAATGCTGACAGAACACTCTTTCCACTGGCACTTCCTCTGGATAGGATTGGGCTGTAAGGGCGAATGTTGAAATGTGCAATGCTTAGCACTTATTATTTTGACATGTGCCATTGAAATAAGTAGGACCTGCACTTCTATGAATGTGTGAAGGAATGCCATGGGACTACATAGTAGCTACTCTTTTAGACCGTAACTTTAGCAGTGATTGAGCATATCCTCGGTTTTTACATACATTGTAACTTGACTTCAGTAAGATACAAGGGTGCTTAGGAAGCTCAGAGCTAGAGACATGTTTAGTCTGCTTTAGGGCGCAATCCTAACCCCTTATGTCAGTGTTTTCCATCACTGGCATAGCGGTGCCAATGGGACGTGTGCTGCACCCTGCAGTTGGGTGTCACTCATCCTCCTCAAAGTAAGGGAATGTTTGTTCCTTTACCTCAGAGCTGCATTGCAGTGCTGGAAAGCACTGACATAAGGGGTTAGGATTACACCCTAAGTGGTTCACTTCTCATCACCTCCAGTTCAAAGATTTCAGACAGGACTGGGGAAGATAATCTTCTAAAGGGGATGCCACCATGTACCAGGGCAGGAGGTCTGGTCTAGAGGGTAGAGCCTCCATTTGCCTGAAGATAACATCCACAGGTCGCCAGTTCGAGGCCACCAGCACTGTGGACCTTGAAGCAGCTGACAAGCTGAGCCGAGTTATTCCATCTGCTCTGAGCGTGGGAGGATGGAAGCCAGAATGTGAAACCAGATCAGAAAGAAACATCTGAATGTTGTGGTTCTTGAAAGATAGAACCTTCTTTCAATTGTAAAATTCCCTACGGGGATTTAAATAGCCTGCCTATGTAAACCGCCTTGAATAAAGTCTGAGGAGAAATCTGACAACCAAGAAAGGCAGTATATAAATACCTGTATTATTATTATTATTACTTGGATTTTATACAGGTTGGGTATCCCATATCTGGAATTTTAAAATTCGGAGTATTCAGAAAACCGTAACTTTTTCTAGTGCTGATGTGATGCTCAACATGGCAAGTTTTAAGGCAGAAAACAAGGGGAAGGACTTACCACAGTAGGATGCCTGCCTGGGGGACTCGGGCCCTAAAACCATGCATATACTAAGGTGGCGGAGAGGGTAAAAGTTTCAGACAAGGCCGATAACTGGAGGAGCTTTGTGCTTTAGGGAAGATGGTGGAGACACAAGAGGCATCTCCTGTGTTTCATAAGTTTGTAAAAGTAGAATTCATTTGCATTGTTTTTAGAGAAAGCCAATCAACTAGCCCAAATTACTAGTTTTTTCCCCTGCCATAAATCCAATCACTACTTCTACCTTTTGGCTAACCCAAACCAGAACTGAGACAGGGAAAAATGTCTGGTTCAATGTAAGAACAGGAAACGGAGGATAGGGCATTTTTGGTTTTAACAATGGAGGAAAAGGAGTAGAGTGGCCCAAACATCTGTACTGAGAATGGTGCTATTTAATGTTCATAAATTATCTAGAGTCTAGGTTGAGCAGTAAGAAGCCAAGTATATATATGTTATCAAGATTCTAATAATCAAATCTATGTTGTTGATGTTTTAGGTGTGGACAGCCTGCATTGGTAGGCGCTTGTAATTATTCTCTTGAAGGTCCTTTCCTTCCAACTCTAAGATCCTATGCAATCAAAAGGTAATGGTGAAGATCTCCATAATGATCTTGTCAAACTGGATGAAGGGCAACAAATGGGAATTGAGATTCATTAAGTTCAAAATGATGCCGATTGGGGCAAAAGTGAAAACTTCTCTCTCTCTCTCTCTCTCTCTCTCTCTCTCTCTCTCTCTCTCTCTCTCACACACACACACACACACACACACACACACACAGGGGCCTGAGTTGCCAGTGACTGAACAGCTCAATGAAAATGCTGACTTTCATTGTATAGTTGCAGTCAGCAAAGTTAAGTGTTGGGAGTTATGCTGGGAACTCAAGTGTTTGAAAAATCAATGTGGTGTAGAAAGTACATTTTTAGCTCACTGATGGCCACTGTTTTTTCCCCAGAAGCTATGTCAGGATGCTGCTTGATTCACATAGCATTCTGAGGGAAAATTCATGGCAGCCAGTGGGAGTTAGCTCCCTAGAAGGGCTTCACATCTCTGCCACCACAGAGGTTGTAGGAAAAATAAAAAATAAAAACAAGGAACAGAAACCACCCACCTGCCACCAACCAGCAGTAAACTTCTGAACATTTTCTTAGGATATATTGCCTGTCCCCTGTCTCCTCTAGCTTCAGCAAATTTTGTCAGCTACCCCAAATTTGCATCTCTCAGCACTAAACTCACAAGTAAACCTAAGCCAAATCTGAACCAAACGTTTTCCTGGTTCAGCTCTCTGATTATCAGCACTTTTTTTTTATAATGTGAAAAAGCAGAATTGACCAACTACACCTGCAAGAAAACCTCATCCAGTCCTCTTTTCAACTGACATGAACTCGAGACCATTGATTTTAATTGAAAGAAGATCTTGGCCCTTAATGAGGTGGAAATGTAAAACCTCTGGTTAGCTAATGTGAAAGGTCTGTGGTAACAGCTACAGGATTCTTAACAGGCCGATGCACTACAGAGCCTGTAGCAGCCAATCGCAAAGGATTCATCAACACAACGTACAGAGGCTTGTGGCAGCTGATGCAAAAAGCCTGGACCAGATGTGTTGAAAAGTTTTCTGCAGCTGATGGAAAAGGTTCCTGCTGGCCAATGTGAGAGACATATGGCTGTGGCCTCGGGGCTGTAAAGGATATTTACAGGACAAAAAAAAAAATGTACAAGAGCTAGAAAGTACAGGAAACTTTGTTCTGATCTAAATAAAACCAGTTTTACAGTAATCTGTGGAGGCCACATTCATTCTCGGGTTGCAATTACAAAAGATTACCTTCCCCAGCATGCCTGACTCTTCTCACAAGTTGTGAATTCACATTGTTCGGTGTTCTAATTTTGCATATGGCCTTTGGCACACCACTCTGTGGGTCCCACCCCAGCTCAGATCCTGGTAACCAGACCCTGATTGGACATCTGTCATCAATCATTATGAAAAATACATTCCTGACTACGCTCAAGTAGCTTTCATTTTATAATTGTGGGCTAGTTCAGTGTAATTTTTAAGGTAGTATTTCACACAATCAAAGAAGGCCAGAGCCACACCGCCAATTAGCACACACTGCCAGCGACTCTCAAAGAAAAGGTCTGCTTGTCAGCTAGTTGAGCAGTAATACCTGGATCAGACACAGACAGCTTTGCTTGTTCCTTTCACATGTAATGTTTATGCAGATTACAATTAACCAGAGGGAAGTTGCCAGCTTGTGAGTCTCAGTCTATTTCCTCTGAAGTCCTGGATAGTTTTGATGTTTATCCTAATAGGAGTTGAAAATGGGAAATCAACCAGAAGAGTTCAAGAACATAAGAACAGCCCTGCTGGATCAGGCCATAGGCCCATCTAGTCCAGCTTCCTGTATCTCACAGTGGCCCACCAAATGCCTCAGGGAGCACACCAGATAACAAGAGACCTCATCCTGGTGCCCTCCCTTGCATCTGGCCTTCTGACATAGCCCATTTCTAAAATCAGGAGGTTGCACATACCCATTATGGCTTGTAACCTGTAATGGATTTTTTCCTCCAGAAACTTATCCAATTCCCTTTTAAAGGCATCTAGGCCAGATCCCATCACCACATGCTGTGGCAAGGAGTTCCACAGACCAACTACACACTGAATAAAGAAGTATTTTCTTTTGTCTGTCCTAACTCTCCCAACACACAATTTTAATGGATGTCCCCTGGTTCTGGTGTTGTGTGAGAGGGAAAAGAGCATCTCTCTAATCACTCTATCCGTCCCCTGCATGATTTTGTATGTCTCTATCATGTCCCCCCTCAGGCACCTCTTTTCTAAGCTGAAGAGGCCCAAACGCTGGTGCCCCAGCCCAGTAATCATTTTAGTCACTCCCTTTTGCACCTTTTCCATTTCCACTATGTCCTTTAACCCACAATCCCCCACAAGAGATGAAGCCATGACTTTAACTGCTCGATTCCATTACAATCCCCCTGACTGATGGGAAAAGTGAAGCCTTCAGAAAACATTCTAGTTTAGTACATCAAGAAGTGCTGATTCATACATATGCACAATTCTGTTTTCTGTGAGCAGGGAGCACTCTGTGCCTATTTTAGATAAGGGGATTAGGTACTATCTCTCTTGGAAGCTACAATAATTCTGACATTTTAATTCATTTTTTTTTCTTAATTGTACTACTTTTTAGCCTGATCCAGTGTTAGCCTGCTGCTGTGGTTAAACAGAGGCTTCCATCACTGATGTAGCTAAGGGGGGGGGGACCTGGGTACATAGCCCTGGGTACCACACCTTGAGGGGGTGTCTTATAGGCCTCCAATGTGCAAAAACTGGAGGTGCCTTTTGGAGGTCTCTAAGATGTCATATGGAAGGGGTGTTAAAAGTTGCCTTAACTACACCACTGGCTTCCGCTGCAGCAGCTCTGTTGGCATCCTCTCCAAAGCAAGAGGCTCAGAACCAAATAACTCTACTGAACCAACTCTGAACTGAACAAAGACAACTGTACAGAACAAGAACTCTGCTGTTCTTGTGTTGTGCATTCCTTTACTCTCTTCTCTTCATCTGAAGTCTTCCACTCTTCCATAATAATAAATAATAATAATAAACTTTATTTTTATCCTGCCCTTCTCCCCAAAGGGACCCATCCATCAGAGGAAGGAGAGGACATTGCCACAACAAAAAAATTTGGATGCCTCTTTCATCCACATAGGGAACCTACACTTGGTTCTGAAGTATAGAGCTGAGCAAGGGAACACAATGGTCATCACTCAAAGAACCAGGCAATGTTCCACCTGCATACTTGGACTTTTTTTTTTTTGAACTTCCTTCTCATTGCACCCTATGGTACTCCTTGAAAAACAGCTCAGGCAGGGATCCCTCCAGAGCAGGATTCAATTCAATGCCCAGAATGGCTCCGACTAGGTGAGTGGGAGGGGCCGCTTACATGGCACATTAGGGCACCTGCAATACTTACTGAACTGCCCCCAGTATAGCTATGCTACTGTTTAGATCAGTGGTTCTCAAACTGTGAGTCAAGACCCATTGGTAGGTCATGACCTGATTTTGATGAGTTGCCAAAAGGGGATAGAAAGATTAAAGAACTAACTGTCTCAAGCGCTGAGGCTATTAAAAAAAATCAGATATTGTAGCTGCTAATTACCCTGCAAAGAATTCAGCTCCTGCAATTTGCAAGGTAGCTGCTAGCTGCCCTGCAAGGACCTGAGCTCCTTCAGTTTGCATGCATATGTAAATATAAGGTGATAAACGTGTGAGGACCTTCTTTCCAGTTACTTATAAAAAAGTAAGTAAGGGCCCAATCCTATCCAATTTTCTAGTGCCAGTGCAGCTGTACCAATGGGGTGTGCACGGCATCCAGTGGTGGGGAGGCAGTCACAGAGGTCTCTTTAAAGTAAGGGAATATTTGGTTCCTTACCTTGGGGCTGCATTGGAAAGTTGGATAGGATTGCGCCCTCAGCAAGTAAGTAAGTAAGTAAGTAAGTAAGTAAGTAAGTAAGTAAGTAAGTAAGTAAGTAAACAAACAAACAAACAAACAAACACAATATTTATTTCTAGATCTCCTTTTTTAAAAGTCTGGTAAACCTAGGTGAGTCCCGACAGAGTGTTTTAAAAAGCAGGTTCGAGTGCTAAAATGTTTGGGAACTACGGGCTTAGATGATACTCTTGAGTACTCTGCTCAAACCCAGGGCTCCATCACAGAGGTGAGAACCTGTGTCACTACATGTTCTTTAAATACTTTGGATGGGATTCAAAGAACCTTTTAGACACAAACGGAGGAACCCAATGGCTATAGTATAGGACTGTAGCCAAGAACTAATTCAGTGTCTGTTCAAGGGTTGTAAAAACTAGCAAAATGAAAAGAATGTTATTTGCAAGCCAAACCTCTGTGGGGGTGAGCCATCTCAGAGCTCTGGGAGATAATTTAAGAATATTCTAGCTTGTTAATATTAAAAAAAAAATAGCTGGAGGTTCGTTTGATATTTTCAGCAGAAATTTTCGCATTGATATTTTAAACAGGATCAAACTAACATAATCAGCATGGACAAAATGTTTTGTGTATAAAATATTTTGTACACATATTCATTTGAAGCCTTCACCATTTTTTAAATAAAAGACACAAGGATATATCTATTTACTTTTACTATTTCCCAAGAATTTCTTTGCTTGAGCTAGTAAAGGTGGTCTTGGGTAAAGTGCTCCCAAACTGTTTGTCTTGAGTGACATCAAGATCTAAGGGCACAATCCTATCCAATTTTCCAGCACTGATGTAGCCATGCCAATGGGGCATGCACTGCATCCTGCAGTGGGCGGGCAATCATGGAAGTCTCCGCAAAGTAAGGGAACATTTGTTCCCACATCGTGGGGCTGCACTGCAGCTGTATTGGCAAGTTGGATCAAGTTTGGGTCCTAAGCCAGGGACCTCCAGCTGGAGTAGCTCAGGAGGTCATGACTTCCTTCTCAGTTAATATCATGTCCACGAGGAAACCTACTCCAGACTTAGTTTTCTTTACAAGGCAAGATGTTGGTGATTTGTGGATTGGAGCTTACCCTTATCATGGATAGATCATTGCTCAGTCCATCCTGCCCCCTGCCCATCTCCTGCTTCCCACATGTGTCTTAGCGCATTTTGCCCTGGGGGCATGCTGGGGCAGCTGCCCCAATTGGCAATGGTGCCCCTGAAATGACCACTGGCATTGCACTGTTTGCAATGACAAATGTATGATATCATACATGCCTTTTATGACTTCACAAAGCTCAGTTAGCCTTGGACTCTTGCTTGCCCCTATATCAATTTCTCTTCCAGTAGGAGTACTTGCAAGAAATGAACTGAGACACAGTTTTTAGGATTATATGCTGGTGCTATGGCTAAACATCACAGCCAAACACAATGTAGATGCACATGGTACTGGAAGTTCCTGAGCACTGCTGGAATCATAACGGTGTTGGACTAAAAAAAATCATATTTTGAAAAAAGTTCAATCAGCAGCAATAAAATATTTGTTTCAAATGGGAGACAGGTGTTCTTCATAAATTATGGACTTGAAAGTTAATTATCTAAATTCCTCACCAGAAAATCACATTAAACACTTAAGTAATTTGTCTTCCATGGATAATCTGAATTATTTTTAAAACGGAACTGCAGGCCTTATCGATCTCAGTGATACGTTTGTTCAGAGGGCGTGGCCAACTTGTTTCAGTTTAGCTGGGCAGGCAAACTACAGATTTGTTTAGGAGCAAGTGGTGATCACACCCAAGTAACCATGCCACATCTTGGCCCAAATAAGTAGAGATATACCAGTACCACATTCCAAATCCGGGTGTTAAAGAGCAAGTAGACTTGCTTCGGTTTGAAACTTTAAAACCAACAAAAGCAAAACAAATATAAACAAAGAAACAAAAAAATCAGCAGCACAGACCTTCATGCAGAGACTTCCTCCCATCATTTAAAATGAGATGGCTTCAGGCAAGCCTGTGAAAGTCAGCACCTATCAGGGATTTAATTAATCATTATACTAGATTCTTTTACCACTGACACCATGTGCATCTATTTCCACATCAGTTGCTGTGTTTGTTTTCGTATGGGCGGTACTGTTTTGTTCAAATTATTTTTAAGGCAATTCCAGGTGAGCAGCTTTGGGGACCATTCAGTTGAAAGCTGGGGCACACATCCTCCAAATAAATAAATAAATACATTTGGGGCTGACTTTGCTTTCCTGGTTTTGCACTTCAGACAGCAGGTAAGTTGGAATTTATGTCAAGTGTAGGTGGCGTGACTCTAGAAACTAAACTCTAGTGTGTAGTGGAAAGGCCCACCTATTCTCACATAGCCTGGAGAACAGTGGCAGCCACAGATGTTTCCTGAAGGTACCCCATCTCTCATAAAGACTTTTAACAAGGTGGACACATTTTCCCTGTCTCCCCGCAGTTACCTCCACTATCAACTTATACAATGTTTGCTTGGGTTCTGCCAAGATCATAACCTGCACCAGACCGAAAACTTAGGATTTGCCCCTTGTTTACCAACTGGTGACTTTGACCAGTGGCGTCACTAGGATTCGTGTCACCTGGTGCGGGAGGCCTGCACATCACCCCATGTAGTGGGTGGGGCAACACCCCAGGTGGTGGGCATGGTGATGTACCACTGCCCCGAACCCACAGGTGTTTTGGCTGTACCTTTTGTTAGAACACATATATTTCAATGTGGTTTGTTTCATTGCATTCTGCATGGAATTATGCATTGATTGCTATATAACATGATGGTCTTATTTCTCCAAATTCTGATCTTAGTGATTTTGAAAACTTGTAGAGTCTCACCACCCCTGGGGGCTGAGGGATAAGAATAGGTCCTCAGTTTGGCTGTACTTGTCGTAAGAGGTGACTAAACAGCCACCAGGTAGATGGGACTCGTTAGCCTGGGAAGGCAGCTCAACTGAGAGAAGGAAAACTCTGATCCCAAACCTCCACTGCCTTGTGGCTACATCCAGTTGTGGAAAAGGCTTCAGGAGTCAACCTCGAGGCAGAATCTGGAGCTGGAGTCCCTGAGGCAGTTCATGGCTGAACACAGTCATGTTCTGGCAACTCCTGCGACGCCACTGGAACCAACCGTATTGGCTTCTGCCTTTCCATTGCACCATTTCAGCGACATGGAGAGGGGGATTTGCTGCATGGGTAACAGCCTATCCTCCATACCTACTTTACCCAGGCTTTGCACACTGGAGAGGACACTCTGTTCCAGAAACACCATTCAGAGTGCGATACCATAGCCTTCCGAGACTGAAGGATGCCAACATGGAGAGTCTCACAGACACACTCCGTGTCAACTCACTAACACCTTATGGAAGCAGTTCTCAAACTTTTAGCACTGGGACCGACTTTTTAGAATGACAATCTGTCCAGGACCCATTGGAAGTGATGTCATGGTCAGAAGTGACATCATCAAGCAAATTAAAATGGCTGTTGGCAACCTTCAGTCTCGAAAGACTATAGTATTGCACTCTGAATGGTGGTTCTGGAACAGCATCTAGTGTGGCTGAAAAGGCCGATTCGGGAGTGACAGTCCCTTCCACACCGGGAGCAAGTGCAGTCTGTCCCTGGTCTGTCTCCCTGGCTATGGGCCTTCCTTCTTTACCTCTTTGCCTCAGACTGTTGGCCAAGTGTCTCTTCAAACTGGGAAAGGCCATGCTGCACAGCCTGCCTCCAAGCGGGACGCTCAGAGGCCCGGGTTTCCCACCTGTTGAGGTCCACTCCTAAGGCCTTCAGATCCCTCTTGCAGATGTCCTTGTATCGCAGCTGTGGTCTACCTTTGGGCACTTTCCCTGCACAAGTTCTCCATAGAGGAGATCCTTTGGGATCCGGCCATCGCCCATTCTCACGACATGACCAAGCCAACGCAGGCGTCTCTGTTTCAGCAGTGCATACATGCTAGGGATTCCAGCTCATTCCAGGACTGTGTTGTTTGGAACTTTGTCCTGCCAGGTGATGCCGAGGATGCGTCAGAGGCAGCGCATGTGGAAAGCGTTCAGTTTCCTCTCCTGTTGTGAGCGAAGAGTCCATGACTCACTGCAGTACAGAAGTGTACTCAGGACGCAAGCTCTGTAGACCTGGATCTTGGTATGTTCCGTCAGCTTCTTGTTGGACCAGACTCTCTTTGTGAGTCTGGAAAACGTGGTAGCTGCTTTACGGATGCGTTTGTTTAGCTCGGTATCGAGAGAAAGAGTGTCAGAGATCGTTGAGCCAAGATACACAAAGTTATGGACAATGTTCATGCTCCAGTTCATGCGCAGAGATTGTAATGCAAGGATGTGAGTCCACATCCTGAACCATGACCTATGTTTTCTTCAGGCTGATCGTCAGTCCAAAATCTTGGAAGGCCTTGCTAAAACGATCCATGAGCTGCTGGAGTTCTTTGGCAGAGTGGGTAGTGACAGCTGTATCGTCGGCAAAGAGGAAGTCATGCAGACATTTCAGCTAGACTTTGGACTTTGCTCTCAGTCTGGAGAGGTTGAAGAGCTTTCCGTCTGATCTGGTCCGGAGATAGATGCCTTCTGTTGCAGTTCCAAAGGCATGCTTCAGCAGGACAGCGAAGAAAATCCCAAACAAGGTTGGCGCAAGAACACAGCCCTGCTTCACGCCGCTTCGGATGTCAAAGGGGTCTGATGTGGAGCCATCAAAGACAACAGTGCCTTTCATGTCCTTGTGGAAAGATCTGATGATGCTGAGGAGCCTGGGTGGACATCCAATCTTGGGGAGAATCTTGAAGAGGCCGTCCCTGCTGACCAGGTCGAAAGCCTTCGTGAGATCTATGAAGGCTATAAAGAGTGTCTGTCGTTGTTCCCTGCATTTCTTCTGCAGCTGTCTAAGGGAGAATACCATATCAGTGGTGGACCTGTTGGCTCGGAATCCGCACTGTGATTCTGGATAGACGCTCTCTGCAAGTACCTGGAGCCTCTTTAGTGCCACTCGGGCAAACAGCTTTCCTGTAACGCTAAGGAGAGAGATGCCACGGTAGTTGTTGCAGTCACCCCTGTTGCCTTTGTTCTTGTACAGCAAATTAAAATAAATAATTATAAATAATTAAATTAAAATAAAATAATTAAACAAGGGGGAGTCAGTCCTGTTCCACCAAGTGAATCTACTCTGACCTATTGTGGTCAATGGGGCTTACTCTCAGGAAAGTGTAGGTAGGATTGTAGCCTGTGAGCCCAATCCTATGCATGTCTACTCTGAAGTAAGTCCCATAGTGGTCAATGGGGCTTACTCTCAGGAAAGTGTGCATAGGATTGCAACCTGTGAGCCCCATCCTATGCATGTCTACTCTGAAGTAAGTCCCATAGTGGTCAATGGGGCTTACTCTCAGGAAAGTGTGGGTAGGATTGCAGCCTGAGCCCAAGCCTATGCATATCTACTCTGAAGTAAGTTCCATAGTGGTCAATAGGGCTTACTCTGTAGTCTGCCTGCAATAACAACCCCCTAAAAAGAATCAGTGAGCTCTTCAGCCCTTCCAGTTTAAAGTTCTTCTATTTCAGGCACATCAGAATAAAGACCCACCTGGCTTTGCAAGTGCAAAATAGAAAACTTTCCCCTTACCATTCAAGCCTCTTTTTGGTTCTTTTTTTTTTGGGGGGGGCTGCCTTCTGAAGCAGCTCCATTGGATCAGGACCCTTCTGGTGTCCTCACATTCCCCTTTGCCTGGCCTGACCACCAGCCAAGGCATGTCTGCCTACTCATGAGTAAACACGACTGTGAGGCTGCTTTGCTTTCCATAGACTGGGAGGGAGGAACCTCCTTCTTGGTTTTTTTTGGAGGGGCTGCACTCATTGGATGAGGACCATTCTGACATCCTTGGAACCTCTAAGTCTGCCTCGACTAAGGCAAGTCCACTACTCATGAGTAAACGCTGCCACGTGACTTCGTTTCGGGCTCAGACTCACAGCTGGGAGGGGGGAGCTTCTTGGGTGTTTTTTGGGGGCTGCATCCATTGGATCAGGACCATTGTGGTGTCATGGGATTCCTCTTAGCCTGCCCTTTCCAACGGACTAAGTCAAGTCCACCTATTCACAAGTAAACGCGTGATACGGCTCACTTTCACTTTCCATAGGGCTCCATGCATTTTTTCCTTCCGGTTTTTTGGCCGTAACATTTGAATGAATGGAGAAATTTCAATTCTGTATTTTGCACTGCACTGCACTCTGCTGGCCATTCCGCATCCAATGGTGTATGGCACGATGGGGTAGCTCCTAACGCCGCGAAGTTAGCACGTCTTCCCCCCAGGGCGCGTCACCCCCCAACACGTCACCTGGTGCTGCTCACACCCCCCGCACCTCCCTAGCGATGCCAGTGACTTTGACCTTCCCCAGCATCCTCTTGATTTGTATTTCTTGTCCACACCAGTTAAATTCATGCAAACTTGGGATGAATAAAGCCTGATACTACCTGACAAAGGTCCACAGGACAGCCTTGTCTAGATGCAGCGGTAGTGGAGAACTGCAAATCTTTCACTTCAGTTGCCACTGCAAGGTCGGCTCTAAATAGACTCTCGCCCAAGGGTGTCAATCTTGTTTCACACAGTGGGCCAAATACGAGCATTCATGGTAGCCTGCTAAGGGCTGGAAGTGACATTGTTAAGCAGGACATGACATCATTAAGTAGATTATGGCCACTAATAAGCAGTTTGGCTAATACTAATACACTAATAAGCACAAAGGAATTTAATAGTTGCAAATGACAGAAGAGAAAATATGCAAATCTTGATCATATTTTCAAGATACAGGAGAGCCCAATTATCACACGGGCCACCCTTTCATCCATGCCACTTCTGCAAAGGAATCACTTTGCAGCTCATGTGCGCTGCTGAAAGGGTAGGCCATGTGATTGCTGGGCTGTCCCAGTCCCTTGACAGCATCTCCCTCTCTTACCCTTCCTGGTCTCTTCCTTCTCCCATCACGTTTGTGGACTTCTGAGATCTTCCTTCTCTCCCCCTCCCAGAGCCTGAACAGAAGCAGTGCTGTTGAAAAGGTGATGCTGGGAGAGTCTGATTCCCATGGGGGTCGAATGAAGAGCTTCTGCGGGCTGGTTGTAGCCCATGAGCATTATGCCTCACACCCCTGCTCTAGCCCTTGGCTGTTTGGATTACTAGCTAGCTTTCCTCCATCTTGCTATCGTTTCTGCTGCATGGTCATTCTCTGTTCCCTCCCCTGCCAAGGAGCTGATCAGACTGATCAAGGGAAGAGGGCACCTACTAACAATTGTATCAACCACTTGGGTCAGCTCCCTGTTCAAGACAGCCATCAGGGCATTCATAGGAAAGAGAGAGAGAGAGAGAGAGAGAGAGAGAGCAGACTCAGCTGAAAAATATGTAAAACCAGCCTTCGGCTTTGTGGATCTGTAATTATGCAACACCCTGATGTAAAGCTGCATCTTCTTTAGCTCTCAATCTTATTGCAATACATCATTAACCTCTTTTACAACATGTTATTTATTATGTTATGCAAATGTGATGACTCCTAGCAATGGCCTCAAAGGATGTCTATTTTTCCCCCAGTCTTTTGTTGAAAGAGTAGTTGCATTTATTAAAAAAAGAAATAGGAAAATACTGCTTGCAGAGGAATTCAAAATCATTTAACCTTTTCATCTTCCCTTCGCACCCCACCGTTTGGTCCTGTTTTTTTCCCCATCAGATGTTTGTCCACTCAGACCAAACAAAGGTGTCACAGATAAAACCCAGAGATTTTATATGCATACATGCTCTCCTCTCAAATGCATGATGCATAGGGGTGGGTTTTTTCTTTTTAGTGATAACGAAATAAAACCTATAGCAACGCTTTCTGCACATCTCATTTTTGTAAAAAAACAAACCAAAAATCCCTGAAATCCACAAAAAAATAAAACCATTCTCTAACACCTCCACATGTTTGAGGCTATATCTGCTGACACGATACCACCTTTATAATAATAATAAATAATAATACAGGTATTTATATACCACCTTTCTTGGTCGTCAGATTTCTCCTCAGACTTTAATTCAAGGCGGTTTACATAGGCAGGCTGTTTAAATCCTGGTAGGGATTTTTACAATTAAAGAAAGGTTCTATCTTTCAAGAACCACACACCATTTCAGATGGAACTTTTGCGGTCTGTTATCACTTTCTGGCCTCCTCCCACACAGGCTGACAAGCAGCTCCTTCCGAAGAGCAGGTGGAATAACTCGGCTCAGCTTGTCAGCTGCTTCAAGGTCTTGCCATTCACAGTGCCAGTGGCCTCAAACTGGCGGCCTTCAGATGTTATCTTCAGGCAGTTGGAGGCTCAACCCTCTAGACCAGATCTCCTGCCCCTTGATCATCTACCTAGTACACTTTTAAAGTGATTATAATGTAGTAAAAAATGTAATAAATTATAATGTAGTAAAAAAAGTAACAAATTATAGTCAGAGGAAAAAGTTAAATATGGAAGTCCAGTATAATACCCAAAGGAAACTCTTGCAGTACAACCTGTGGTGGAACAGGCGTACGTGGTATCGAGCACAGGGTTTGAGGTGGATCCCATGCAACTCAGAGTAAGGGGATTTATTTCCCTTATTGCCCCCATGTTGCACGGCAGCCAATATGTCCCATGTTGGGTGGCAATGGGCTACTTGGATCTTTTCCAGTGAAAGTGCTAGCACAAATCCAAGCAGCCTGGTGTAATGCCAGGCTACTTGGGAGGGGAGTTGGGTTCTGGCCTAAGTGCCAGTCCCATTCCCCTCCTGGGCCTGGTCCGCCCACCGGTGTGCCCCCCTCTACCCCAAACACCCCAATCCCACGCTTGCCAATCCCCTGTGCTAGCCGCCCTTGGCCAATGGAAACTCATCTCTGCCAGGCCTGGATTCAGGACGAGGCTGGCACATGTCCTTGCACCGCCCCTGACTCCCCCCGGTGGTGGAAAAGTGCTTTACACCTCGGAAGCTGGCACAAGGAACTTGAGCTGGCTTAAATGCAAATCAGGATTTCTCTTTTGGAAAGGTTACAATCTGTCACAAATAAAAAAAGGAAAAAATTGCATGGTTAAAAGCCACACAGTAAGATGCTCTGTAATGATTATTTAGGCTTTGCTTGGTTATTATGTCACTGAAGCAGCGATTCACTGTGTGTTGCTCTGGAGCCCACAAAGACCTGTAATTCGGCATTGATTGTACCAAAAAAGTGTATGAAAGAGTGGCCCATACAACCTCAAACAAACCTCTCCACTCTTCGTTCTCCTGATTTCAATCATCCTCTGCACTCTCCTCCCCCCCCCGGAATTATCGTTGGTACTGATTGTGAGAATAAAGACTAGTTACTTCAGTGAAACGATCATAAAGTCAATCATGTGTATAAAATTACTTAGTAATTCAGCCAGCTGGTCCCTATTTGGATTCACTTTAGTTCATTAGCTTACAGGGAGAATTCCCTTCACATTTAAAGAAGGAAAAGAGAAAAAAAAAAGTACATAGAAACTGGTTGGTAATTAATTGCAGGTTTGAAAGAAAGAAAATTATGAAATGATGGAGCGCACCCCATTTGGTTTGGCTTTTAATTCACCTTTACAACTATTCTGAAGATCTCATTTGATATTTACATTAGATCTATGTACTGGGTATGTACCCGGTTTGGGTGACTGATGCTTTACCTTTCAAGTTTATGTACTTACAATTATTTTTTTTCGCTTCCCATCAAATTATTTGCACCAAACCTTCAAACCGTCCCAAGGAAAGAGCTCCCCTCAAGCAATTTTAAAAGCCATTTGGGCAAATTGGCAAAATGCACTTGACACTCTTGTAGCGGCTAACTTGCCAATAATTAGGAGGCTGTTTCTAAGTGTGTAGCCGAGACGGAAAGATCGGAACAACCAGTATTAATTGAAGTATCATTTAATGGAACCCCTGATAACAAATAACAAATGCACTATTCTGAAACTTCTTTAATCAAAAAGTACATAAAGGCAGTGAAGCAACAAGAAAGCTTATAGGCTTCTAATTTGTTAAAATTATAGTCATATTGAGTTCAAATAACTCCTAGCCTTTATTTTCATTCAACTGGAGAGAGCCTATCTGAATTTTGAAACTGGTGACAAATACAGGGCAGTTCTCCATTTGACTAATTAAGAACAGCAGCAACAGAAGCGTTAAAGGCTGTTGTAACTCCATAGTAATGCACCATTATCTAGCGCACAAAATAGATTGTAGTCTTGTAAGGAAAAGATTATCCAGCGTTTGCTTTGCAGCTTATAAGAGTGCTACCTCACGTACGTACATATCCTTCAGGCATAACAGTACAGGATCAGTAGCTGGGGGGGGGGGAGAATAGTAAGTACAGCAGGTGCTTCAATGCACTGTGTAAGCAGCCTGTCCCACTGGCCATTGGACCCATTCTGGGCAGCGAAGCACAGGAGACGCTGTTTGGTTTATGCAAAAACATTCACAAAGCAGTTTGTAGGCAAAGTCAAATACTTAAATTAAATATATATTAAATAGTTAAATATTGCAGTTCCTTCAGCATGAGTTGATTCTTGGTGGTATTGGGTTTAAGATTAAAGTCATTTAAACCAAAAGGTATATTGAATAGGACTGCAATTCTATACGCACTTACCTGGTGTAAGCCCTATTGACTATAATGGGGTTTACGTCTGAGTAGACATGGATAGGATTAAGCTCTAGGTGTCACAAGTTGGTAGAGTTCAGTGTAGGTTCATATTATTATTATTATTATTATTATTATTATTATTATTATTATTATTATTAACAGTATTTATATACTGCTTTTCAACAAAAGTTCACAAAGCAGTTTACAGAGAAAAATCAAATGGCTCCCTATCCCAAAAGGGCTCACAATCTAAAAAGATGCAACACTAGCAGACAGCCACTAGAAAAGACACTGCTGGGGAGAGGAGGGCCAGTTACTCTCCCCCTGCTATGTAAAAGAGGAGCACCCACTTGAAAAAGTGCCTCTTACCCAATTAGCAAGGGTTCATATAGCTTCTTCTTGTTGGCAACCTTCAGTCTTAAAAGACTATGGTATCGCTCTGAAAGGTGGTTCTGGAACAGTGTCTAGTGGCTGAAAAGGCCAATTCGGGAGTGACAATCCCTTCCACACTGGGAGCAAGTGCAGTCTGTCCCTGGTCTGTCTCCCTGGCTATGGGCCTTCCTTCTTTGCCTCTTTGCCTCAGTCTGTTGGCCAAGTGTCTCGTCAAACTGGGAAAGGCCATGCTGCACAGCCTGCCTCCAAGCGGGCCGCTCAGAGGCCAGGGTTTCCCACTTGTTGAGGTCCATCCCTAAGGCCTTCAGATCCCTCTTGCAGATGTCCTTGTATCGCAGCTGTGGTCTACCTGTAGGGCGCTTTCCTTGCACGAGTTCTCCATAGAGGAGATCCTTTGGGATATACCTAAGTTTTGTGACTCTGGGACCACTCTTGATCCAGCTTGTCTCCCTAGATAGACCACTTTGGCTTGGGATTCTGCAAGGCTTGCTTGCTAGCTCTCTTCAAATACTTTCAAGGTATATGGACTGGGATAAGTAGGTTACAATAAGTGTTGTTGCCCTGTAAGTTGGCTTTTTCTGGCACTGCCCTGATCTGGCCTAGGACTAATTTATGCTCTCATTGATGTTTTATGATTTCATATTTGTTGAAACTTTTATGTATTTTGGAATAATTTTATAAATAAATAATGACAACATGATTGCTGCCATGAAAAAACCTCTCCCATTCGGTTAGTGCTCTGCATTACATCTACAATATTGTTGCTGTTGACATACTTCAGTCTCGGAAGGCTATGGTATCATGCTCTGAATGGTGGTTCTGGAACAGAGTGTTCTCTCCAGTGCGCGAAGCCTGGGTAAAGTAGATATGGAGGATAGACTGTTTCCCATGCAGCAAATCCCCCCTCACCACGTCGCTGAAATGGTCCAATGGAAAGGCAGAGGCCAATACGGTTGGTTCCAGCGGCGTCGCAGGAGTTGCCAGAACGTGACTGTGTTCAGCCACGAACTGCCTCAGGGACTCCGGCTCCGGATTTTGCCTCGAGGTTGACTCCTGAAGCCTCTTCCATAACTGGATGTAGCCACAAGGCAGTGGAGGTTTGGGATCAGAGTTTTCCTTCTCTCAGATGAGCTGCCTTCCCAGGCTATCGAGTAGATCTATTGGGTAGATCTACAATATAGGACAGAGGGAACAAGATTAACCTGCCTGAATCCTATGGCTAATTCCTTTATCAGTGGCAGCAATCTTAGAGGTTTGTCCACAAGAACAATGGACTGTAATCTGAGAAGTGAAAGCTCAATGATAATGAGGCATTGAGGCATTATTGAGAATAAAGACATTTCAACAGGCAATGTCAGTTATGGTTGAAAAAAACAATCATTGACCACTGTGAATACAGGTTTTTGGAGGAGAAGGTGAAAATCAACCGGTCACAGGTGTCTACATCATCTTCAGTTTTATTATGTAGACCAGTGGTTCTCAAACTTTCAGAATTGGGACCCACTTTTTAGAATGAGAATCTGTCAGGACCTACCCAAAGTTATGTCATGACCGGAAGTGACATCATCAAGCAGGAAAAGTTTTGACCATCCTTGGCTGCAATCCTACCCACACTTAGCCAGAAGTTAAGTCCCATTTACTATCATTTTTAAAAGCATATACGTACATAGAAGCCTGTTGAAAGTACAGATCTGTCACATTTCCCCAAATGCAGTCCCATACCATGGCAGCATCAAGTCTAACAGATTAAAAATAAAATGTTGAAATGAATGGGGACCCACCTGATATTGGCTCGTGGGTCTTAACCCACAAACACTGATGTAGACTGAAACAGTCAGTAGGCCAACTAGTCTTCTCAATGTGACTTACAAGGATACTACCCAGATCTTGGAAACTAAAAAAATGTATACACAAAAGGAAAGGTATAAAATCTACAGTGCTAAACTGAATTCTGTCCCAGCCGTTACTAACAGCCCAAACTTTATCCTTCCTTCCTCCTTTCGATGCAGCAAAGCCAAAATGGCAACAGCTACATCCTACTGGGGGAAGGGGAGTTGAATAGGTTTCCTCTAAGTAAGGGAACAAATTTGGCACAGATAGGTCTACTTGGAGCTGCTACAGTTATTTTGCTGTCGCAATTCTGTGTAGAGCCACACTGCAGGATCAGGCCCAGAAAAGGTGGTGGCATCACTGCCAATCCTGCCTTTCCCCCTCCCTCCCTCCACATCTTTTTGCCCCATCCTGTTCCATCCTCTGCCACCCCTACCGCCTCTTCCACTGACTTACTTTCCTCAGCAATTGGTGGGTAATCACAGGATGGCACAAGCCTTCCCACCATCACTTCTGGCAGCAGTGCACTGTGTAGTTGTAATGGAAATGCGCAAGATCCCTGGAGGAGATAGGGTGTGGTGTCAACATTGGAGTCCTGCTCTGGCAGGCAAGCATGGTATTAACACCAAGGCCATAGATTACAGTGAGTGTGCTGCACAGCTGCAGACACTAGAGGCAACCAGGTCATTAAGGGATAAAAGCAGCACCTGATGATGGGAGAGTTTGGTGGGTAGTAGCGGAAGGAAAACTTGGAAGAAGGAAGGAAGGAAACTGAACTGAACTGAAGGATTAATGGACTGAAGAGCTAATGGCTGATGGATTACTGGAACAACTGATGGACTAACTGACTAAAGGACAGATGGGTGAATGGACTTTGGAGACTGCTGGAACAGAGACTGCTAGAATCACTGGAGATTGGTGTGTGGCTGCCATGCCCAAGACCTGTTGAGGACCAAAGTGTTTCTGTGGTGAATGGAGAAGTTGCTGGCAGGAGAGGGGAGAAAGGAGGACATCTGAAAGTCGAACAGGCAAGCTACCCTCGTGGTGGGGTCCAGCAGTGCATAACTAGGTCCATTGGTGGGGAATGAAGGAGAGCTAATTAGCTTAAAGTGGGCATAAGTTCTCTAAGTGAAACTTGGACCAGGAATCTGGCAAAACAGTAGTGTGCTATTGGATTGCCTTTTACAACAGACACTGACTGACTTTATGGCAGTCAGTGCCAAGGAGCGGAAGAACAGAGGCTACCTAGTAATATAAGAGTGGGCTGTGTTTGTATAGTTTTGGGCAACTTTCAAAGACATGCTTTGTAGAGAGTTGCATGTAAACAGAGAAAAGGGGTTCATCAAAAGGTCCTTCATTGAGACGTGCCATGAAGACTGGCCATCTAAAGAGGAGACTGGAGGTGTCGTGTACAATTTGCAGTTGTAATAGGGGTATGATGAACAGCAATACCTAGATTAGAAAGTACTTCTCAGCATGAACTCTCTAAATATCCATAGCAAGTAGCAAGGAATTCCAATAACTGTTTGTAGAAAGTCTGTTTATCATATGCACACTTTGGAATTCTTTCCCCCTTTTTTCCTTTTACTGTTTAAGGTGTCAGCCCCCTCTTTTTTCCTTGCTTAAAATGTATGATTTGTGCTACATTGAGGTAGCAGGTTATATAAGCAAGACAGTAATTCACATTACACATATAATTTACATCTAGCTTGGTAATGGTGCGTCCTTAATTTTCCACCAAACGAATGAGTTTCATCTTCCTATCAGGATGTAGGCACACCGATTCTTAAATTTTTACCCCCATTAATTTCTCTGTAGAAATAGTATTTTTGTATTAACAGGCTGGAATTAACAGGAACTAGGATTCATACAATCCACAAGAAAATGTATCTGTTTATTCTACTTTTCAAATAACAGCAAAGGGGGAAAGGATCTATACGCCATAAGATCTGATGTGTGGTTATTTTTTAAATTTGCCTAGATAGAGCTTGGTAACAGAATCAATTATAGTCTTTTTCATTCATGGAGAAGCTGATCTCCTAGGTATAGGTCAGGTCAGGGTTAAGATCAATAATGGGTTAATGTGCTAAAGAGATTGCAATGGCTAAGTAGCTGCACCCAAACATGCACAGGCCTTAGTTAAACACAGGAGATTTCAAGTGTTTTTAGCCATTATAACACAGAAAAGAAAAAAAAAAAAAGCCTTGACTCAAGGGCTGGAATCATACATTTTTTTAACATAAGGCAAAATTACATAAGCATACTTGAGTCAATCATTAGAGTATATTTTAACAAGTGTCGAAAATGCTACAGTTCATCGAAGGTCGTCTTGCTTAAAAGAGATCAGGGTGGAGTTTTATTTTGCTCTTGCTCACGATTAATTAACGACAAGAAACAGACACTGAAAATGGCTGGATGATTTGGGGCTATGCAATAAGAGTTCTTGCAAGGCATTGGGGGGGGGGGGTTTCAAAAGACCTGGGGGAAAAAAGAAAACTGCTAGAATTATTATGAGATGTGAATGCAATTTAATCTGGTACCAATTAAATGCTGCAAAAGTTGGGTCAGATGCATCCATTTCTTTCTCCTTCCAGCTTTACTAAAATCCTTGAAAATAGTAAAAAAAAAATGACCACCTTTTTGACATCTTCCTGGGATGCCCATTCTGGCTGAATTCTGCACATTTTCTTCTAATTTAAAAAAGATTTGAAATTCACAAGACAAGTTTGAAGCCAAGACAAGCAGCATTGGAAACCATGAGGCGGTGGGGGGCGGGCAGGTGGGAAATGCCCGATGGTTATTTACTGATATAACAAAGGGAGATTTAACTAATTTGAATATCTGCATGGGTTTGTGTGGCTTTTATTCTACAGCACAGCTTGAGAAAACAAACAGCACTGCCGGAAGAGTGCACACTTCATTGCTTGGTTCCTTCAAGATGATCCGCAAAACTTATATCTCTCACCAATTATTCCAGTACTTCCTCAAAAGCAGGAATAATCAGTTATAAGGTTCCCTGCTGTGTAATTCAACCACACATCATTCCCAGGCCTGGGCTGTATGTCTGTTACTCAAGGCCAATTGAAAACATGCATCCTCCCTCACTGGGACAACTGACCTTTGGTGCTGACCCATGCAAATATTACGTTGAGCAACTTGTCCTTGACTTTATAGGAGTTACGAGCCTCATTAGTGACTTAAAGATAGAAAGAATTATCACTAAAATGCTCCATAATCAAAAACATCTTCTGTAATTGAAAAGCATTTTAAGATCCCTCTAAAACAGAGTGTGTGTGTGTCCCATGACTAGGTTGAACGAAAGATATTTAAGATTTAATAAGGCATGTTGGACTGGAAATGACTGACAGCCCAATCCTAAGCTGCCCAGCACCCAGAGGAGCAATAAAATAGCTACCACTGCATCCTAAGTGTGGCATGCAGCCACGGCATCTCCTCAGGGGAAGGGGACATTCATCCCACAATGGGGCTACTCAAGTCTACACCTGCTATTTTGCTGGCACAGAGTTGAGAAGCCCTGTGTTGGGCCAGAAGGCCAACACAGGGTCCAGGATGCGGTGGAGCTCCACCAATCCTGCAACAGATCCTCCCCTCTTTTCACCCTCCCCCTGCCCTGACCGAACCTCTGTGCTGCCTAGAACGCATCCCTTGCTCCGGGCGGCATGCAGCGGGCCTCTGGCTGGCACTGAACTAAAAGTGAACTGGCGCTGAGCTGGTGCCCGCACTGACCCGGCACTGACTGTCAAGGGAGAGCCTTAAGGCATGTTTGTGACACTCAGCGCGGCCTAGGGCTGGCACTCTCTGGATCAGGCTCTGAGGCACTGATATATTGTTGTCAACCCTTCTCTGTCACAGCCCAAATCTAACCCACACTGATTCATCAGGGCTCCCCTGTACTCTAAGCACACTGGGAGCAGACTGGAGTTCTCCTCAAAGTAAGGGGCATGTGTCCACTTACCCTGGTTTAAAATCCAAGCCTGCTCAATGGG
Organism: Tiliqua scincoides; assembly: GCF_035046505.1. NCBI lineage: Eukaryota > Metazoa > Chordata > Lepidosauria > Squamata > Scincidae > Tiliqua > Tiliqua scincoides. The sequence goes on along the minus strand of NC_089821.1, from coordinate 9,504,773 downwards.
GCAACTCAGGTCTGCACCTGTTAAATAGCTGTGCAGGTCTAAGCTGTCCTGTGTTGAGTTTTCAGACCCCGGAAAGGGAACAGGATGCGGTGTGCCCCACTGCTACCAATCCAACCCCCTCCGGTCCACCCTTCTCTTTTTGTCACCCCTTTTCACTCTTCCCCCCACACCTGTGCTCTCTGACACACATAACCTCTGGATCTGGCAAAAGTGGGACAGTGCAGGCATTCATGCTGGTGTTCCTTACTCCTGGGGTGTCATGAAATGTTTTATGGTGCTTTTGCAACAGCCTAGCTCATTGCTGTTAGGATTGTGCAGCACATAAGAACAGCCCCACTGGATCAGGCCATAGGCCCACCTAGTCCAGCTTCCTGTATCTCACAGCGGCCCCCCAAATGCCCCAGGGAGCACACCAGATAACAAGAGACCTGCAAGGCCTCCTGGGAATTGTAGTTAAGAACATCAGAACAGCCCCACTGGATCAGGCCACAGGCCCATCTAGTCCAGCTTCCTGTATCTCACAGCGGCCCCCCAAATGCCCCAGGGAGCACACCAGATAACAAGAGACCTGCATCCTGGTGCCCTCCCTTGCATCTGGCATTCTGACACAGCCCATTTCTAAAATCAGGAGGTTGTACATGCACATCATGGCTTGTAACCTGTAATGGATTTTTCCTCCAGAAACTTGTCCAATCCCCTTTTAAAGGTGTCCAGGCCAGACGCCATCACCACATCCTGTGGCAAGGAGTTCCACAGACCAACCACACGCTGAGTAAAGAAATATTTTCTTTTGTCTGTTCTAACTCTCCCAACACTCAATTTTAGTGGATGTCCCAGGGGGTGCTATGTGAGAGTATAAAGAGCATCTCTCTATCCACTCTGTCCATCCCCTGCATAATTTTGTATGTCACAAAGTAGCATAGCTAGAGGGGGTGCAAAGCAGTAAGTTTTGCAGTCACCTGAATGTGCCCCTCCCCCTCCCCTTTGGAGCCCTTCCGGGAAGAGGGAGTAAAATGGAGGTGAATGCAGGGAGGCAGGGAGGTGAATACCTTTGTTTTGCTCCCACTGCCTGCAATGGCTCAGACACCTGCAAAACTTAGTGCTTTCAAACCCCTCTAGCTATGTCACCACTGCCACACACTCGAACACATGTCTACCAATAGACCAGAAATGCATTTACCTGGATTTTCCTGGCCCAGAATTAAAACCAAACTGAAGAATTTTGTAACTGGAGAGGCCAAAATGCAGTGACTGGCTGTTTTGGGGCTGTTGACTGGTTTGCAGAGTGAACAACCCCAAAGTGCTCCTAATTTGGAGAAAGAGTTTTCCAAAAGACTATAGCTTTTATAAAAATATATTTTTTGTTACCCTGCACATGCCCGAACTCGTCTGATCTTGGAAGCTAAGCAGGGTCAGGCCTAGTTAGTACTTGGATGGGAGACTGCCTGGGAATACCAGGTGCTGTAGGCTTCTACCATAGTCTTTCGAGACTGAAGGTTGCCAACTATTTTTTTTAAAAAGAAACACTCATAATGGTTTAGTGGTTGTGGGTGAATGAAATGCTTTCATTCAGAAGTGGAAGGAGGGGATGAAGTGAGAGACAGCACACTGACAAGGTGCTAAAATTGTCAAGACACACCATCAGTTTATTTTGACAATTGATAAGGCGCACTGTACTGCGGGGGGGGGGGGAGAGTTCACATCTTCCAAGAGCCCTACTTATAAACTCCTTCCCCCAAACCTCCATGACACATCTGTGGATCATTCACAGCACGCCAAGGTGCTGTGGCACAGTGGTTGAAAATCACTGCCCTGGAGGGAGACATAGAAGGAAGTGAAGCCACGGCAAGGGGGTGATGCGCTTAAAATGCCACCCCCACCACTGTTCCACTCCCTATCGCCCGCCACACACTATCTTAAAGGGGAAATACATTTTTTATAGGGCTTTTAATTGAAACATGTTTTCTTTTAAAAATATTGTAAGGGGGGGGGTGTTGATCGGTAGTTGAACCATGGTGGGAATGAATTCTTAAAGCTGGGCAGGAGGTGCGGTCTGCTGGTTGAGCTAAAGGTTTCCCAAAGAATGCTAAGTAGAAATGGTCCTGGGTGAATTCTGGATGGAAGAACCAAAAAACTGACAAAGCTCTTTTGAGAGGACAGAACCAGGAAGAGTCACTTCACTGTGAGAGGGTGATGGACTCAGAAGCTACTCTGCAGGAATGCAGAGGAGGATGGAGAGCCAACTTCTAAGAAAGAAAGAATGATTAAGGGCTTGGCGGACCTGAAGCTGCTTCCCTGCTGGAAGCTTGGAAGGCATACTCAGATACCAGATACGATGACCACACCATGATGGATTCCATCTGGAAGTGAAGGATTCCATGAGCTGCTTGTAAAACAATTATTGTAAAAATTCATTTAAAATAAAGATGACTTTATTGAACTATGTGAACTGCCTCGAGTCTGTAAGACTCTCACAATTTGTTGCAAGAGTCAGTGAGAAAGGCAGTATACAAATGCTGTTGTGGTGGTGATTATTATTTTTAAAAAGCCCTCCCAAATCCCCCCCCCCGCAGCAATGTTTGCAATTGCTGTAATTTTTGGAAAACAAAATGTAGAAATATAGGGTAACTTGTAATTTGGCCCTACAAACCACATAGCTTATCCTTTTAAACGAGAACTAGAAAAAGAATCAAATGTGATGGCAGATTTTTCTCAGTCCTGTCTGGAACAAGCAGCTGAGAGTGTTTGTCCCAACACTTCTGTTCCTTACAATGCTTTGCTGAATCTTTGTTTCTTACCGTGAGCCTCCTCAAGTGGCTGCCATCAATGAAAGACCCACACCGACTTCAAGAAGCACTTGAGACGGGTTCAATAGCTTGTGTGGGATGGATACGATTACCAGAAAGTCTTTGACTTCGCATTTAATTAGCCAGAGGTATTTGAGAACTCAAAACACTGTAAAAGCTAGCATGAGCATCGGAATCATCTTGCTTCTCATCCACCTTGTTCTCGAACTGATCCTTCAGCGTGAATTTACATTGAGGCTACAAATATTATATGGTGCAGTGATTCAGATTTGGGGCATATATCCTCTCTGAGGGATAGCCGATTCAGCACTACCAGTCATTGGCTATCAGTGACACAAAAACTTTCTGGGGGAAATAGCCATGAGAATAAGTGTTTCAGAGTAGTCTGCATCTGTGAGAATGCTGTCATATATTAGTAATAGCTGCTCCCGCACAGGGCGTCTGATAGCAATTTTATCATGGGATACCAAGTTTCTTTTGAGTCCCTTCCCCTCTCCATTGGATCACAATTTCTGTAAATTACGATATATAAAACCATCAGGCTTACACAACTATATAAATGACCACACCATGATGGATTCCATCTGGATATTCCATCTTCCATATTCCATCTGGATATATAAAACTACAGGCTTACACAAAATGTGGATGCTAGTCTTCACACAATATATGCAATGCAGACATTTTGCATGATATAAGCAAACATTTTCTGAGATCCCAGGAAATTTCTGGCTCCCTTCCTTTGGCTCCCTTGTTGATCCCAGGCCCAGGTAGGATGTAACCCCTGCACACCCCACTGGCGGACCTCCCCTCAAGGTGCCCTGGAGCAAAGCATCATGAAGCCGCACTCTCATTTGAGGCCCCTCCCATTCACCTGGATTGCCATGGAGCCTCGTGAAACTCCAGGACCAACGGGAGAAGTAGTCTGAGGCTTGCCGGCGGTCTGAAACTGTGCTTCGGGAAAATCCAGAAGCACAGTTTCTGATCATGCTGAGAGCCTCATTAAGGTTTCCTGTGTGGTCCTGGAGGTGCGTGAGCTCTGCACCTGGGGTATTTGCCCCATTCTGCCAATGGGAGGTCTGCTGCTGGCACACCCCTCTCATGGGCCCTGGTGAGATAAAAAAATGTAAGATCCCAGGAAATTTCTGGGGCCCCTCTTTTGGGTCCTGGGCTCTCTTTTTGACCCTGGGCCCAGGTACAATTTACCCCCTGCGCTCCCCTCTCATGGGCGCTGCTCCTGCAGAATTATCCAAATAAGTTTAGGCATCATTTCAAAATAGTAATAACTATCTCCTGGGGATAGCAGCACTTGATGGGTACATACTACGCTCTAATACGGTCAAAAGTTGTATACCTTTTTGGTGTGCTGTCACCTGTGAGCGCGCAGAAACAACCATTCTTTGTGGTTCAGCTTCCAAAGCAGTGCAGAATAGTACTGACAGAACCCTGAATGATATGATATGTGATTATTTTATTAAACCACCAGTACCTCAGCGTTTTTCAGACAAATGAACTGATGGGATGGGGAGCAGTTTCATTTGAAATGCAACAGACAGCACTAATTAAGCAAGTAGGATAACTGAACAGCAGATAATAGCTTTTATGTTTGTTTAGGAAAGGTTGAAAAATCCCATTTTTAAAAAAAAGATTTTAAAATAAATAATAATTTTCTAAATGGCATTCATTCCCCCCCCCCCGCACTGTTGTGGAAGTTAGTATTTATTTATTTTAGCTTTTCTCATTTTAAACAATCGGTATCAAAAGTGGTTTTTCTGCATTATAATGAACGAACGTCATGTAAATTAGGGCAATTAAAGATTGCAAGAGAATTTATAGAGCATTTGTCACTGGGCATGGGTCATATTCTATGAGCTTCAGAATTTATTTTTTATTTTTTATTTAAAAAGAATTATGTTTGTAGTTCACTGTGACCTGAAGTCTGCCTAATGAAATCTTTCTCACTCACAGAACAAGCAGAGTATCTGCTTGAGACGCATTTAAGATTCCCTGTGCATACGAAACATGCAAAAGTGGAATAAAACCCTGCATACTTACAAGGGCTTTTTGTTGGTTTCAGTAGAGCCCAAATTAAGCAGCTCTAGAGCATTTAGCACATTTGAAAGGAGCTGAACTTTTAAGATTCTCATCTGTCAGGCCTCATCATTTCCGTTGACAGCTGACAGTTGTAGAGTGAGGTACACATAAACCATGCTAACTAAGTGAAATGGTGCTAATAAATGCTCTTGTTTTTTTCTTTTTGGCCTGGCTACCAAAAACACCGCCATAAGCAACTTTTTCAGGGAACCCCAGTTTATCTCCGAAATGAGACATTTGTTGTTGCAATGGTTGTTTATTACCTGCTTAGCAGAGAATACATGGGGGGGGGGGGAATTTAAAAAACAAACATAAGACCAAGTTCATAAAAGATATTTTTTTTCTTTTTGTATGTGAAAATATTAAACATTTGGACCTAAATATTCTGATTGATCAATCAACAGAATAAAAGTAACTGTGATTTTTTTTTTTTTAGGAGGGGAGAACATTTTTCTGCATTTCACCTTGAGTATTAAAACAGCAACAACCCAATCATATCTACCCCCTTCACCAGCGCAGCTGCACCACTGCAGCATGCTCTCCATGTGGGAGGGAGGGAGTCCTGCAGGTCTCCTCAAGATAAGGGAACATTTGTTCCCCTTATCCAAGGGTAAGCGTATGATTCTGTGATGGATCTACTTGGATCTGTGCCAACGATTTTGCTGGTGCAAGTCTGACTAGATCCAGGAAGGTGAACTGAGTACAGGAAGAGAATCAGAATATTGGTGGGTCTACTTGGATCTGCACCAGCTACAAGTCCAAGGGGACCTGGGAAGAGAGGAGAGATACCAATTGAAAGCATATAGTGCCTTCTCCCTTGATGCCCCAGCATGTAGCATGTCTATGCCTGGGTAGAAGCACAAAACCTTGTCATGTGAGATGGGGAAAGATGTCCTCCTTCTGCAGCTCCCAATACCCTGAGAGTCTCCTGACCACCAGAGTAGCTTTTAAGGCAGCAAAAGGGACTGTTGTGGGGAGAAGATAGGAACATTCACTTGCACAAGATTCCTTCCACTTGCACAGCGGTCTTGATAGAACAATTTGGATATAAGAGTTTTCAGTGCCACCCATGGCAGTGGAGCCATATACATTTTCAACTGCAAAGGTCTGTTAAACAATTGCTGAAGAGTTTAAAGTAAGTGTAAAATAAATTAACTTAAGCCGCCTTGGGTCCCTTCGGGGAGAAAGGTGGGGTACAAATGAAGTAAATAAATAGTTTCTTAAATTGAAAATTAAATTTCTTTACATTGAAAGTTTTTAATTTAAAGGATCTCTGGGATCAAGGTATATCAATTTACATGGTCTTTTTCTATAGGTAGCAAGCCACAGGTCAAAAACCTTCCCTCCTCCCAATGACTCAATATCAATTTTGCCCAGATTGCAAGCACACAGTCCGTTTACAGGGTTTCTGATTTCACCATCAGAAAGAAGACAGTTTAGGATAAAATAGGAGTGGGAAAAATATTTGTATGGGATTTTCAAATAACTCCTATGGATTAGCATAACAGAGCAACTTAGGAAAAGATACCATATTCTTTCCCATACATTTGTGATGATGCGTTATAAAGTTCACATTACCTCTTGGCAGGATGACACAGTCAACTGTTTTGCCATTCAGTTGCATGTAAACCACTTTAATAAATGCTTCCTCTTAAACCAAGAAGTTTGGTAAATGGTTGTCTATATTCATCGGGGTCAAGTTGATAATGACACTATTGACATATATACAATGTTGTCACATTTTCCAAGTTCGCTTTCTTTAAAAGGAGACAATATATTCCTTTATTCTTCCTAAAACAGACAAAAACAGTCTCACAAAATTGTGAAAGTCAGGGTAGTTCTCCACACTAGACAACTAGCTGTTGGGCAAGTTTCAGCTATTGGTTTGGGCATTTTTAAATACAGAAAACCTGAAAAATGTCTTAGGATTTGGTTTCCCTTTATTTCTTTTGTAGATTTGAAAGATAGGAAAACCAGAAGCAAAAATCTTAAATAATGCTCAGATACATGGGTTACCATAAAAGAATTGTTTCTGTCATTTGGTTATTTTGCTTGAGAATTTCTGAATCTTTATTCATAATGCAGCAATTGTTACCCTGCACATCTTGTCTGATCTCGGAAGCTAAGCAGAGTCAGGCCTGGTTAGTACTTAGATGGGAGACCGCCTGGGAATACCAGGTGCTGTAGGCTTATACCATAGTCTTTCAAGACTGAAGGTTGCCAACCAACCATTCATAATGTGAAATATCAGAAAAATCTCAGTTGATGCTTCCTCCCCCCCCACAAAGACTGATATATGAGAAATGGACCCATGAACCCAATGTGGTTATGATTTTGTAGTTCTTAATACTGCACTTCTAAAAGACTGTGGTAGTTGTGAAATTAGAGAAATTTGAAAACAATCATGTGACAACAGCAAAGAACTACAGAATTATCAGGAGATTTTGCCCTGCATGCCATAAGCCACAGTAGAATGCAATACCCATTGAACCAGGTAATATGCTCCGTGGATGGTCATGGGTTGCCTATGTTGAAAACATGCTATTTAGAACATGCACACACTTGTAAACATGCTGCCAGTGGTCTAATTTGTGGAGCCCCAGAGTGACTGATATAAATTCTGCCTATTAAAAGCATTCTTGTCAATTACCTTGTCAGTTTCAACCTAAGCACTCATTGAAAGGAGTTACTTTTATGTATTCCCCCTTAGGGCTGTCATTGCTTGTTTATAATATAGCAGCCACACCCCCTCGAGGAACCGCAAGGTAATAAAAATTATCCTTATAATATACACATTATAAGATTTCCCCGTGGTGCTGATTGCTTTAATGATGTAACTAGACACTACTCAGGCCTGCAAGAACTAAACGCCTTTTAAAGTAACAATGCCAAGGAAAGTATATACCAGTATGGGAAGGTTTATAATTACCTAAATGGGCCCAGAAACTAGGATCATCTGAGCCAAATACATTTTAAATGAATGAAAAGACAGTAAAAGGAGTTGTGTACTTTGAACAGGCTAAACAGAGCTTTTAAAAAAGCAAGACCCCAAACCTATTGTCCCCTCCCCCATCAATGTAATAGTGCCAAAATGGCTACTGCTGCATATTGCGGTGGGGAGGCAGTCCAGAAGGTCTCTTCTGGGTAAAACCTCATGATGTGGGTGAAGGGTCTACTCAGAACTGCACTAGCTAAATAGCTGGTGTAGGTCTGTGTGGATCCGTGCCACTGGATCAGATCCAGGAACCCACCCCCTTCTGGACTCAATTCACCCATCCTCTGTCCTTGTCACCACGCCATTCTGCTCCCTCCCACCAACACTACTACCTCCCCTGTTCTTATTCCGCTCTTCCACCACCCCTCCCACTTCCCCTGTCATCTTACCTGGACTGGTGGGTGGCTCCAGATCTGCTGGCGCTGATGGGAAAACCCAAGCCTTCCTGCCAGCATCCCCAGCAATATGCTGAGTAGTACTCCATCAGAGAGCCTTTTATGATTGGCACCAATTTCTTTACAGCAGTCAGCACCAGCAGAAGAGGCATGCCAGCCTGTCAGGATAGGATTGGGTCATAAACAAATGGGCAACCCAATCCCAACCTGCACTGGAACAGGCAGGTTGACTGACCTGTGCTGTATCCAGCGCAGTGATGGAGGTGAACCTGATGCAACTTGGGACTTATGTCCCCTTACGCTGAGTAATGCCCAGGTCAAAAGGGGCTACTTGGATCTGAGCCAACTAAATCACGGGTGCAGATCTGAGCGGCCTGTTGTAAGGCCGGGCTGCTTGGGAGGGAGGGTTAGGATCCAGCCTAAGTGCTGGAAGCTGGTCCAACCCATCCTGGCCCACCAGACGCCCACACACACCTGAAACTCCCTTCCCCACCGTCTCCACACTAGCCTCCCCAGGCAGGTGTTTCCTTACCTCCTCCACCGCTGGATCTGGTGGGAGCGGGTTGGTGCACATCCTTCCACCGGCATAGCCTGCTCCCAAGTCATCACAGATATGTGTCACAGGATGTTTGCGACACTCCCAGGCTGGCATAAGGGACTCACGCTGGCCCAGCATGATCTTAGGATTATGCTCTTGGAGTTTGCATTTGAACGTTATCAGTACAAGTGCCATATCAACCATGAATTCATTAAGTGGCCTTAGACAAGCCACTACTCTCAGCTTCAGATCTACCCCCTTGCCTACCCTATGGAGGAAATAAATGCAGATCTTCTTTCCAGGACTGGTGTAATGGTTGCTGAGATAATTTGGAGTGTTTTGAATACTTAAAGGTGCTATGTATTATTGTAATTTAGCAGGGGGTCGTTTTTCTAGCCTAGATATTTTTTGTGTTTGGACACTGCAAAAGGAGTACATATATGGTCTGGAAGACCAGATTAAATGTGAGTGATGTGAAGTGACTGCCAGCTTGAGCAAATGAATCAATGGTTTATAAACCAGGTCAGTAGCATAGTGGCTAAAGGCCCACTCCTGTCTTCAGGAAATGCATTTGTATCTCCATGTACTCTGGTGCAATGATAGCCAGTCAGTGTAGAAGCCTGCCTTCCAGCAGATGTACCACGGATCCAGCAGATGTACTTTCCAGATCCTGCCTTCCAGCAGATGTACCTGAGCAACATCAAGAAAACCCTGTGCCATCATAGCTTGAACATGACTCAGGCAACAGTGCAATTCCGCTGGTAGAGAGTCCAATATAGGGAGGAAGTTGGGCTATGACATGGGAGAGTCGTGAAGGATTCATTGTACACAATATCCTAACCCCTCTTCAGACAACGGATATGCCCAATGCCAGAAATATGCTACACCAATGGCGGAGCTAGTATAGGTAGTAGTAACTCCATAAGGAACAGTGGGGAAGAGAACAGCAGCAAAAAAAATTGCACTTCCTGCCAACTCCCTGCCCTGCCCCCTGTTTTTGGCCAGCCATGTGAAGGGTGAGCGACCTGCTGGGCAAGCCTGCCTCACCAGGCTCCCCACTTCAGCCTTTACACAGTGATCCACCAGCAGTGTGTTTTGCCTAAGTGCTGTTGATGCTCCCCTTGTCCCTATTCCTCTCCTGGCAAAAGAGTGCCCCATACCCCATGGGAACTTGAGCCCTTGCCATGGAGAGACTGGTATGTTTGTTTCAGGTGGCTGCCTTCTTCCAAGGGAGCAGTCTACCAGTACTCTGCTCTAGTCCAAAGGTATTCCTTGGACATACATATTTATAGGGGTGCGATGAGGGGACTTAAACTCTGGAGTTCTTTGCTTTCCCCCCTTTGCTGCTGATGCCACAGTGACTTCTGTAGGAGGTAGGGGTGGTGAGGCACCCTTGTGTCATGTTGCGTGTGTGTATGTGGTGTCCTTGAGGCTTGTCCCAATGGTTGAGGTGGTGCCTGTGGTTGTGTTATTCATTCCTAGTGGCTGGTGGGGGGATGTCCCCCCAGCATTGCCCACTCATTGGCCCTGCATCTGCCCTCGCCCCATGCTCAGTTCACCCTTCTCAGGCAGTCAGTGTTGGGACAATTGGATGCAGTGATTGGCTCTTTAGACATCACACTGATGACATATAGTTATCACATGAATGACATGCTGACTTCAGGGGGATGACCTGGATGTCACATGAATGAGGTGCCAATGTCATGGGGGTGATGTGCTGATATCATGATGATGATGCGCTGTGGGATGCCATCTGTGGATTACAGGCTGTGTCGGTGTTTACGTGGATGCTGGGGATGGGGCTAGGAAGGGCTGCACCAGTGTTGTTTTGCCAAGACAGGCTGAACATTCAAGGCTTCTGGTGCCAGTAGTGCCGGGACATTGGCAAGGTACCAAAATAGGATGGCGCTGCAAGAGGCTGAGCTGCAAATCAGGACTTCTCCGGTTTGAAGCTCACCTCTGCCACAAGTTCATTAGGCGGCCTTAGGCAAGACACTTCCTCTTGGGTTCAGCTCTGGAATGGGGACACCAATTCTTGTCTTGCTGGGTTGCTGTAAGAATAGCAAATACATGTGGGGAGCTTTGCACATATGAGCAAGTGCAAATACTCGGTCCTATTAAACACATACTGGGCAAATGTTTCTGTAGCACTTTGGGGTTTTTGCTGGTTCTTCTAGTGCTGTCATACAAGAAGTCCCTACAGTGATACAGTACTTGTGCAGCTGTAGGTCCAGATCCAGTAAATTGATGAGGCAACCCCCCAGTACCTTGAAGCTGTGAAATCAAAGTTCTGTTTTTGGTTTCTTTTATTGCTATCTGAAATGTCATTCGGATGCGGCTCACAATTTCACCAGGCATTTATCCATTCATTCTTTGTGTTAACTAAGTGCCAACTAGCTTTTTAACTCCAGAAATCATAAGCATTGCCTCTGGTTAAAGACTGGATGAAAGACACTTAAAAAGGCAACTCCATGGAAGAGGTTTGCTATTATTCATAATGCTATTAAACAAACTTTGATGTGCTTTATCTTCACCTTTCCCCCTCTGTACTGAGAACTCTTCTTAGCTCCCCTTACTCTGCACAGAACGAGTTATTCATGTGAGCATCGTAGTACAATTAGCTGATTCGTCTGTAAAATTATATTGCAGGAAAAACAAAGGTTAACTACCACTTTGAAGTTTGCAATTCAATGTGTTGCAAGTTCTTGGGGCAGATAGTATTTTCAAGTCTTTTGGAAAACATCAGTGGGCAGCTTTTCTAACAGGGTCTTTATCACTAATACAAATGTTTAATGAGCATATTGATCTAATGAAAAGAAAAAAATTTTTTTGAAAGCTTTTTGGAAACTTGGCCAAGTGTTTCCTTCTCATACAATCCCATTTCACACTATAGTAATTGCATTTGCAAACATTTGGGAATGGAGAGAATGAGAGTCACTTCTTTTTGCTTTCAAGAAGCAGATATTTGCTTTCCTTGAAAAACATGAATCCACAGACTTGAGGATCAAAACCACATGGTATTCCAGGTGTGGTTGAGAGCAAGGAGCACTGATGGGGTTTTATGTAAAGAGATAAAAATCTATGCATGCACTGTCATGAACGGTTTGGCTGAACAAAGTCACTGTTCCTAAAACACTGATGATATTCTTAAATGGGAACTCAATGAAAAACATCTGGCCAAGGACCAGAGTGTTACTGTGGAGCTATTCGGTGCAAGGCACCATGGCACTCGAGTTAAAAGCATGTAAATTGGATGGGTCTAGGTAGGTCATACCATGTCAATGTACTGGAAATGTAATGAATCTGTTATAGCAAAAAGACAGAGAAAGTGGTAGGAAGCCTATAAAACACAAAAGATGGGACAAAGAGGTAGTGTATATTGATAAAAGAGCATGTAGCATATCATACTTTTTAAAAGCTTCTTCACAGTAGTTGCTGCTTGAAAAGGAAGTCCAAGTCCATCTGCATGAAGCATCAAAAATAAGGCAATTGGTGGACCGCTGTGAGATACAGGAAGCTAGACTAGATGGGCCTATGGCCTGATCCAGTGGGGCTTAACTGATCCAGTTCTTATGTTCTTAAGCTGCGTAACACAGTTCGTTTTACTGGACCAAGAGCTGTAGGTGACTCTGTAAGCCAGTGCTTCTCAAACTGTGGGTTGGGACACATTAGGTGGGTTGCGAACCAATTTCAGGTGGGCCCCCATTCTGGCCCAGCGTTAGACCTCGCAAACGTGCCTTATGGCATGTTTGCAACAGTGTACGCTGGCGGTAAGCCAGCATGTCGAGACCAGGACTGGGTTCTCAGTCAGCACAAATATGAACAGTGTATACTCAGTTCAGTAGCAAGACTGACAACTGGTTCCTGTTCTATTATTTATGGGAGTACTGGCAGGGAAACAGAAGTGAAATAACAGCTAGTAGTAGAGAGGTTTTCAGGGGAGTAAGTTATAACGGTATGCCAGAATATTACACCTCTATTCATTGTCCCAACATGAGCAGGCCTCAAACCTGGACTGTTTTTAGTAGCAAAGTGCTATACTTACAAATGCTATGCTGATGAATTAATATTTCAAATTAGTATTTGTGTGTGTGTGTGTGTGTGTGTGTGTGTGTGTGTGTGTGTTTAAAGAGAGTGTATGCAAGAGGAGTTTCATTCCTATGCATGACATTTTAAAGTCCTGCCTAGGAGAGTCCTTCCATGTGTATGTCAGCTCAGTATTTTATTAATTCTAATCATCACCATCATCGTCATTATCATCAACATCATCATCAGGTGACAGGATGGACTGAATGGTAAGATTTACAGTTGATTCACAGCTCAATCCTGAGCTGCCCGGGGTGTGGGGCTGCAGCAGAGCTGAAAATGGCTGCCGCCACAACCTGAGTGCTCTGGACAGCTGCCGTCTCTTCCTTCCCTTCCTTCCTCCCTCTTCTATTCCTGTGTCCCGGTGCCTTCCCCTGCATCTGGCAATCAGAGGCAGCCTGCCTCTAAAACCAAGATCTTGCACATACCTACTATGACTTGTAACCTGCAATGAACATTTCCTCCAGAAATTTGTCCAATCCCCTCTTAAAGGCATCCAGGCAAGATGCCATCACTACTTCCTGTGGCAAAGAGTTCCAGAAACTAATTACACACTGGGTAAAGAAATATTTTCTTCTGTCTGTCCTAACTCTCCCTTTTGAAAACTCAACTTTCGTGGCTGTCCCCTGGTTCTGGTATTATGTGAGAGGGAAAAGAGCAACTCTCTATTCACTCAGTCCATCCCCTGCATGATTTTGTATGTCTCAATCATGTCCCCCCTCAGGTGCCCCTTTTCTAGACTGAAGAGGCCCAAGGCAAGGTCTCAAGGCACATTAACCACGGCTGGGTCTGGTCAGTGCCACACTGGTCAGCTCTACAGCAGCAGTCACTGCACAGTGCAAAGAGCGAATAGAATTGGGCCATTACTGATTTTGCCACATAAGCTGGTCTGTAAACTTTATTGTCAAAAAGTGGCACAGAAATATCCTTAATTCAAATATATTCCATTGCAAATGAAAGGATGCAATTCACTATCTGCTACTTTATAGCCACCATTTATTTTACAGGGACTTGTGGGCAAAACTCCCGCAAAACTCACTGCATAAAATAGCTCTCGAGCAGCAACTGCCGCTGTGTTGCGTGGATTGTCCTTAAAGTCTTTAACCAGTTAATGATTCTCTTTCAAATTACCATTCTGCAATCTAATATAAAATTAATTTATAGCAAGACAAAGGTAACTCAGGAAATTAAACTGTCAAAATCATTTACAATTATAGCATAATAAGCAAAGGGCTTTCAAAACACAAATACTGTATCTCAAATTAGGTATAGAGAAAAGGATTTTTTTAAATATTTGCTTACATACCTGGGAATAGACATGAATAGATTCTTATTAAGTATGTTGTCTTTGAACATTTTTCAGAGATACAGATGGAAAACTTTTGGATAATGACCTCCAAGAGCAGCGGGTAAGGTGATGCCATCATCCACTCACACCACAAATAATTATGTAGTGCCAAAAGTTTCTACAACCTGAAAAATTAACCAAGTTTAGACATATAGTATATAGCAGGGGTACCCAAACCCTGGCCCTTGGGCCACATGCAGCCCTCGAGGCCTCTCAATACAGCCCTCAGGGAGCCCCCAGTCTCCAATGAGCCTCTGGCCCTCCAGAGATTTCTTGGAACCCACACTGGCCCGACACAACTGCTCTCAGCATGAGGGCGACTGTTTGACCTCTCGTGTGAGCTGTGGGACGAGGGCTCCCTCCACAGCTTGCTGTTTCACATCTGTGATGCAGCAGTGGCAGCAAAGGAAAGGCCAGCCTTGCTTTGTGCAAGGCCTTTTATAGGCCTTGAGCTATTGCAAGACCTTCATTCATTCATATAAGTTCATCTTTAATATATTCATTTATGTAAACTTATGTAAATTTATTCAAATTTTAAATGTAATTTAATTATTTTTTTCCACAGTGACACAGTGTCAGAGAGCTGATGTGGCCCTCCTGCCAAAAACTTTGGACACCCCTGGTATATAGGAACCCAAGGACGAGATGTGGGATTGGAAGATTTTGTTTTTGTCTTTTAACAATCCAATGTGATTGTTCCAATGGCATCACAATGAAAATGTTATCATTATTTTGAAACTTGCCAAGATCGTTCAGGGTCATCAATAGGAATAACTGTTCTCTTGCATCTATAAAAATGTGCCATGGTATCTCCTGCCTTGTCACAAGAAAATTAGCTCAGGTCAATTCTGAATGATAGAGAGGACCAGTAGCTTCAGGTTACACTCTTCACAGCACAGCAAGAAGAATGTGGGCTGGTTTTCTCCTGGAAGAGGTGTGATAGTTGCCCATGAACATCTTAGAAGGGACTTCTTGTCTCTTTTAAGGAGACAAGAAGAAAATAGGAAACAAATTCTTTATAGAATACTTGGACTGAGGAGTGCTCTTGTGTGCTCCCTGGGGCATTTGGTGGGCCACTGTGAAATGCCGGAAGCTGGGCTAGATGGGCCTATGGCCTGATCCAGCGGGGCTGTTCTTATGAGTGAGACTGTTTACCATACATGAGAGGTAGGCATGGATCTCCCACAGGTGCCAGCAATGGCAGTGGGGCATAGTAGATGAGATGGGAGAATGAGCTCTGCCTCACATATTACAATAGTCTCTAACAGAAATAAATCTAGATTTCACACTGCATATTTCTAAACCAAACATGGAGGACAGATAGGTAGGCAGGAATTTATTAGGAAGGCTTTGCTCCCCTTCTTGTTTTAGGAATGCAAAAATACTGTAGCTAGAATGCTTTTTGTGATTTGCCCAGAAAGAAATTTCTCTATTATAGGTGACCCTCCATATCCACAGACTTGGTACCTGAGGATTTGAATATCCTGGTGCTCTGGTCGGGTCTGGAGGCTCTTCCGAGAGCCAGGGAGGCCACCCTCAGAAGGCCTTGTAAGGCATCCAGAAGGCTGAAAAGCATGACTTCTGGTTTTCAGCCAAAAACCAGGAGTCGTGGTTTTTTGGCCCTCAGAAGTGCCTCCAGAAACAATTGGACCACAACTGACAGATTTCATTATCCACAGGTTTCTCTATTCATGGGGGTTCCTGGAATGGAACCCCCATAGGTAATGAAGGCCGCTGTGTACTTGCCTTAATTAGTGCTGGAAATGCTTTTTTGCTAAGCTTGTAATTAATATCTTCAGAAGCTGAACAATATATTTATAGGTGACCCCTTACAATGTGAAAACCCCACTACCCAAATATTGCTGCCATGTCCAATGGCTTGGGCAAAGAACAATATGCTCCAGGTCTGGTCTTTGGCCACTTTAAAATAAATAGTCTGGATGCTGATTATTTTAGGGGATTTGTCTGGAAGTTATTAGCTAAGTGCAATTATGTTGATTTACAGCAAAAAAGGATCTAGCTCACTCTAACAGATTTGGAGGAGGAAATGGACCACATTTGAACGTATTTTGGAAATTTAGTGAACTTTAGTGAACTTAGTTCTATGCTAGTAAAGTGCTATTTTAGAAAGAGATAGAGGGAGGGGGCTCTCAACATTTTCGCCTTGGTTTTTCCCCCCTTCACCATGCAAAAGCCAGGCCCAGATTCAGTCATTTATCATTCCTTGTGCATGCCTGTAGAGGAAATATAGCAGGGATTTGACTGGTGAACGTTTGTTCATATGTTCAAAGAAGAGGTGAAAGAAAATATAAGCATCTTGCATTTCTTTGTTTGCAGCTTCTGAGAACCAAACTACCTGTCATAGAATGCAGTGGTCATTTCTGGTGCATCTGTTTTTGATGGGGGTAATGGTAAGATCAGGCAGTTAGGATATTACTGAATGCAACGTGACTGTTTTCCCTAATTATTATCTCTGGATCATGATCAGTCTTTTGAAACGCTGTGATAGGTTTCACTTGTGAAGACTGGCATTTAACTCCTCCCCGAAGAGAGTGCCAGCAGCATGGAAAAGCACAACCTAGCTTCTCCTAAAGGAGTAGTAATCGCTGATCAGAACTAGCTCTCCATCCACCAAGAAGCCCATCACAACTACATCTGCAGCATGGGATGCAGCCAAAAGAAAACGGCTGCTACGGAGCTATCTGGAGAAAGTTTAGGCCCATCTAGAAAGCAGGGAATTCAGGAAGACAGGCTTTGATGCTTCCCTGTACAAAGGTTTAGGAAGAACTAAACATTGGGAACCAATGGGAACTAAACATTGTTCCAAACAACACAGTCCTGGAACGTGCTGGAATCCCTAGCATGTATGCACTGCTGAAACAGACACCTGCGTTGGCTCGGTCATGTCGTGAGAATGGATGATGGCCGGATCCCAAAGGATCTTCTCTATGGAGAACTCGTGCAAGGAAAGCACCCTACAGGTAGACCACAGCTGCGATACAAAGACATCTGCAAGAGGGATCTGAAGGCCTTAGGAGTGGACCTCAACAAGTGGGAAACCCTGGCCTCTGAGTGGACCGCTTGGAGGCAGGCTGTGCAGCATGGCCTTTCCCAGTTTGAAGAGACACTTGGCCAACAGTCTGAGGCAAAGAGGCAAAGAAGGAAGGCCCATAGCCAGGGAGACAGACCAGGGACAGACTGCACTTGCTCCCGGTGTGGAAGGGATTGTCACTCCCGAATTGGCCTTTTCAGCCACACTAGACGCTGTGCCAGAATCACCTTTCAGAGTGCAATACCATAGTCTTTCGAGACTGAAGGTTGCCAATACAATAAAAATGGTAAGATCAGTCAGTTAGGATATTACTGAATGCAACGTGACTGTTTTCCCTAATTATTATCTCTGGATCATGATCAGACTTTTGAAACGCTGTGATAGGTTTCAGTTGTGAAGACTGGCATTTATCTCCTCCCCGAAGAGAGTGCCAGCAGCATGGAAAAGCACAACCTAGCTTCTCCTAAAGGAGTAGTAATCGCTGATCAGAACTAGCTCTCCATCCACCAAGAAGCCCATCACAACTACATCTGCAGCATGGGATGCAGCCAAAAGAAAATGGCTGCTACGGAGTTATCTGGAGAAAGTTTAGGCCCATCTAGAAAGCAGGGAATTCAAGAAGACAGGCTTTGATGCTTCCCTGTGCAAAGGTTTAGGAAGAACTAAACATTGGGAAGAACTAAACAAGAGCAGGGGGAGGAGCTGTAGGTTCATGGTAGAAAATCTTCCTTGAATGAAGACTTTTTAGATAGTAAGTTCAATTTTTCTTTTAATTTTGGCAGGCTTTGGGGATGGTTCTAGGATATTTGTGTTCTGGACAATTATGGCCTGGTTAAATGAGCTAGTACTGATCAGCGATTACTATTCCTTTAGGATAAAATAGGCTGTGTCCTCCTTGGATATTTGCATCTTATTTCGGGGGGGGGGAGTCCTGATTATTTGGGTCCCACTATAACTGGGCAACAGACTATGACTGGGCAACTAACTCTATGTTATATATTCTAAGCCTCTTATCCCAGTCCTAACCCTTACCCTACCTTTGTGTTTTAAAAATAAAGAAGTACATCTGATAGAAATATACATGTATTGGGACTCAAATATTCAGTGCGAAACTGGAAGTGGACTCTGATCACTGACTGAAACTATTTGGAGCAGTGGGGAGTCCCACAGAGGAGGTTGCGCATGCACTGCTGCGCACGAACAGTGTTTTCCAAAGTGTGGGTCACAATCCACTGGTGAGTCACAAGCTCACCTGCACTGTTGTACATGTTTGGCTAAATCAGAGCCATTCCGGAAAGGGGGGGGGATGATGCGCTGGCTAAAACTCGTCAGAGGGAGGCCCCAGAATTCTCTCCTGGGTCATGTTGGGCCAGTGACCCACTGGCCTCTGTGGGCCTCAGAATGACCCACAGAAGCATCTGGAAGTCACTTTCAATTTGCAATAAAAATCTCTGGTTTCACTTGACGTGACTTCCAGAAGCTTCTGTGGGCCATTTTGAGGCCCATGGAGGCTGGTTGAACTGGTTTTCTGCCTGGTGGGACCCAGGAGAGACCCCCAGGGTCTCCTATTGAGGAATTCTGGTACTATGATGGATCGTTTTAGCAAGGCCTGCCAAGATTTTGGACTGACAATCAGCCTGAAGAAAACACAGGTCATGGTTCAGGATGTGGACTCACCTCCCTGCATTACAATCTCTGAGCATGAACTGGAGGTTGTCCATGACTTTGTGCACCTTGGCTCAACGATCTCCGACACTCTTTCTCTCGATACCGAGCTAAACAAATGCATCGGTAAAGCAGCTACCGTGCTTTCCAGACTCACAAAGAGAGTCTGGTCCAACAACATACCAAGATCCAGGTCTACAGAGCTTGCGTCCTGAGTACACTTCTGTACTGCAGAGAGTCATGGACTCTTCGCTCACAACAGGAGAGGAAACTGAACGCTTTCCATTATTATTATATAATATTATTATATTTCCATTATTATTATATAATATTATTATATTAATATATATATATTATAATATATTATAATATAATATAATATAATATAATAATTATATTATTATTATTATGGAAATAATAATAATAATAATAATAATAATAATAATAATAATAATAATAATAATAGTAATTTCCACATGCGCTGCCTCCGACGCATCCTCGGCATCACCTGGCAGGACAAAGTTCCAAACAACACAGTCCTGGAACGAGCTGGAATCCCCAGTGTGTATGCACTGCTGAAACAGAGACGCCTGCGTTGGCTCGGTCATGTTGTGAGAATGGATGATGGCCAGATCCTAAAGGATCTCCTCTATGGAGAACTCATGCAAGGAAAGCGCCCTACAGGTAGACCACAGCTGCGATACAAAGACATCTGCAAGAGGGATCTGAAGGCCTTAGGAGTGAACCTCAACAGGTGGGAAACCCTGGCCTCTGAGCGGCCCGCTTGGAGGCAGGCTGTGCAGCATGGCCTTTCCCAGTTTGAAGAGACACTTGGCCAACAGTCTCAGGCAAAGAGGCAAAGAAGGAAGGCCCAAAGCCAGGGAGACAGACCAGGGACAGACTGCACTTGCTCCCGTTGTGGAAGGGATTGTCGCTCCCGAATCGGCCTTTTCAGCCACACTAGACGCTGTGCCAGAACCACCATTCAGAGCGCGATACCAGAATCTTTCGAGACTGAAGGTTGCCAACAAAGATGAGTGTTACTACCCACCACTGCAGAAAGATGGGTCACAGTGCCGAAACATTTGGGAACCACTGCCCTAGAAGGTGCTGCTAGCTCCCAGCTGTCTCTATTCCCATTCAGTTGTTATTCTTCATATAGTCCCAGCCCACACATCGAGAGGCGGAACAAGAATGTGTGAACAAGCCCTACTCCTGTGCTTCATCTCCTGAAGTTCTGACTTCTGCCCTTTCACATTAGGCAAATGTTTTCCCTGAGAGACTCTCCTTGGAATTGGGAGTGCTGAATGCACTGCACTTGGGAACACAAGTGCACTTGGGAACACAACACATGCACATACTTGGGAACACAGCCCTTGACACTGGGCGGCCTGGCCCTCATTGATAGGGATCTCAGGTTGTGTGTGCGAAATGTTCTTGCAATACAGGAGCTTTTCTGTCACTTGCCCCTAACCATTGCAATGGCAGGAGGTTTGCTAGTAAGAAATACAACACAGTGTATTCTGTTTTATAGACAGCTACTGCAAGGCTAGGCAGCCAACAAGGGTTCACGCCAATGGCCCAGGAGAACATTAATTATATTACTAGGCAGCAGTGATATGTGTTGGCTGAGCTTTGGTAACTGAAAGCAGAAACAAAGACCACCATCTCCATCAGTAACAATAATCATCATAATACTAAGAAATTAGTAAAGCCAAAGTGATTATCCCCATTTCCTGGCTTGAGTGTAGCTCTCTTTGTAGGGCAAGGACAAAAAAAAAAAAATGCCTTTGGACCAAGTTCAAGCAGAGCAGCTGACTAATCACCCCTTCTGTTAGGAGATAATAGGTTGCCTATAAAACATTATCCTTTCGCAAGATTACCTTATTGTTAATTTTGTGTTTTATGAGGGAGGCTTCACCACAAAGAGACAAGAGAAATGCCCAGTCCTGGGTGTTGTAAAGCAGGAGGTAAAATGGATGCATTTAAACACACACACACACACACACACACACACACACACACACACACACACACACACACACACACAGTTTTATCAAGGCAATGCAGCTCTGACCGATAGTTATTTCTGTTTTCAAGCATCCAAATGGCACACAATCCTGGCAGATTGTCAGCTAAGATGAGAAGATGTCTGCAGTATTGCAGGGCTAGATAAGTAAAATTTGAACAATGAAATGTTGAAAATGGTACAAAAACAAGGACTTTAGCAATATATTTAAAAGACGTGTGTGTGTGTGTGTGCGCGCGCGCGCGCGTGTGTGCTCGCGCGTGCGCATTTTCCAAACTTTGAAAACTATTTGTTAAAAAGTTAACTCTAGACATTGAATACAATTCAGCCACTGCCTCTCAGTTTTAGAGAGAGGGAAAAAAACACTTTGATTTTAGATCTCTCTCTCTCTCTCTCTCTCTCTCTCTCTCTCTCTCTCTCTCTCTCGGCTGAGAAGATGTAGAAAGATATAGCTCAATAAAATGAAAGATCCACTGTACTGTATTATTGGCCTGAAGGAATTCTCCGTCAGGTTAATGGATCTGATGGTTTTCTCTTCACCGATTTGCAGGATGATTATATTTTATTTATAGGGAAGAAAATAATACTTAATCTTAGATATATTGAAAACGGGTTGAGAAGCTGCAATAATAACAATACAAGGACGAGAACCAATCTCGATTTGCCAACGCTCCCTTAAGTGCTGATGTTCTGCAAAGCGATTGACTTAAAATTAAATGTGCCCTTACACCCTGCATCAACAGTCGAAGAGTTGCGTCCATTTATTTGGTTTCCCACTATGGAAGATTTCATTATACAGAATGTTGTTACATCTGAGGTGCTTTTAATCTATTGGGGGGAGGGGTACAAAACTCCCAAATTAAAATATCCAAGAGTTGCAATCTCATGGATAGCGAAGAAGGAACTTGTTCTCTGGAGGCTATACGATCTGATTTCTAAGTCAGCTGATGAGTCATCTGCCCGATGATAAGCCAACTGGTCAACCATAATTATGTTCAGAGGGTTGAATCCTAAATCACGTGTGAATCCTAAATCCTAAATAACGTGTGGCTCTCAAATTTACAGTGGAATGCGGGAAATGGCATAAACAGCCATTAAAACCAAGTGCCTTCTGATTTGTATCCCGATCACCCAATTAAAGAGGTGGTCGGAGTTTGTTTGGCCTGGCCTGGACACGAGAGTCCAGTCCCTCCCCAAAGGGGAGGTGAAGGGGGCTGGGTCTGGCAGCCACGGCAGACCTGTTAAAAGGGGACGAGACCCAGCCCTCTTCCTGCTTGTGCACGTGGCCACCGTGGGAATACCCGCCCTAGAGGCAGTCTGAGTTTAACTGGTCGCCGTTTGGGGCCGGGTAGGAATTTTTTGCTGCCTGCCAAGATTGGCTGAGGGGCAGGCAGTTTATTCACCTACCCCAGACTGTTATGGGCCAGGGGGTTACACCCCCCCCCCCGTTTTCAAGCTGCCATTGGTCTCTTTAAGAGGGCAGGTGGTGCAGGTTAGGAGGCATGAATGGGACTTTTGGCATGCACCTTCAGGTGGCATAGGCAGGGCGGAACCCTATTTCAGTCCTCAGGGGCTTGGTGGCACGGTCCTCGTAGGCGGGGCCCTGGCTGGGACCGTGGGGCACACCTCAGAGGCTCAGTGGCTCGAGGTGGCACAGTCTGCGGTCCAGCTGCCTTCCCCTTAAGGGATAGACATGGATGAGACGCATCGTCCCAGCAGCGGGGCGCGACTCGGAGTTGGGTGCATGCCCGCCTGGGGGCAGAGGTTTCTGGTACCGCCCAGAGGTCCCTCCCCGCACCACAGGGGCTTTCGCTGCCTCGGATGCTGCAGGTCTCAGCCTCTGCTCCTCTTGTTAATGTACAATAAAGTGGCCCTTTCTCCCATATCTGTTGTCTCGAGTGTTCATTGGACAGTGCGGAAACAATAATTTGTTAAAGTTATTATTTTAATTCTAAGAGTCTTCAGATTTTTTTTTTTGAGCTCTGAATGTATTCAGAAATAGTTTCACAGAGTGTCAAAGCTAGAGGGGTGCAAAGCACTAAGTTTTGCAGGGAGCCTCACTGTGGCGTGCAAGTGGCCCCCACCACTTCAGAGCCATTTCGGTTCATGAGAGCAAAACAGAAGCATTGCCTCCAAAGGGGAGGGGTCTCATGCATGCCATGGTGAGGCTCCCTGAAAAACTTAGTGCTTTGCACCCCCTCTAGCTACGCCACTGGCTTGTGTTTGGTGCAGGCTTTACGATATTAACAAAACATGTCCTCTAATATTACACCGTTGAGCACTAAGTGGAGAAGGGGTGGGGTCTGCTTTGCCACCGCATGGAATTAGAGCATCCCCCTGGTCTGGCTGCAGTTGGGTGGCTGAAGCTGGGGAGACGCTGAATCAAAGCTAGTCCTCAGGCAACCAGAAATGCTTGTTACAGAGGTCGCTAAGACGGCAGTGTTGCATTTTGCCAAAATATAAAAGAGAAGCTTCTCAGTAGCACCATTAGTCATAATGATTGAGATCCATTGCATTACTGTGGGGTAGAATAGCAGAGAGATCATTCTGGAACTGTGGAGCCAATTCTGTAGGGAAGAAAAAAGACGGGACGCAAAGGAGAGAGACCAGAAGATAGCAATTACTGTTGAATTTTTCATGCTTACAATGCGTTATTATCTCAGCCCAGCACTCCCACTAATGGCTATGTATGGCCTTTGACTGGACACCGACATTAATTTTAGAACCTTTCTGTTGTTTTGCTTGCAGCAAAATGTGACATAAATGCAATGTCTCACCTCAGGTTGAACTTGGTGGGGAAACAACATGAAAGTCAATTAAAATCCCAACCCACTTCCCACTATTTTTGCAATAACATTTTTTTTTCTTCCCCACACCAAAAGGTGTTCGAAAGACCTTTGGAAAGGAGCTGCCAAAGGATACGTCTTGCTTTTTCACTTCCTTTCGCTGAGATATACGTAAAGCAAGTTCTGAAATGTTTATGGGTAAGAAAAATTAATATCAAGGATCCACACCTTTTGTTGTGCAAAGGAGGAGTGCGGCACATGGGAATAAATAATAAAAGAGAGAAACCTCCTTTGGGAGAAAAGGTGTCTTAAAAAGCAGCTTACAAATGCATTAAATAAATATGTCCACTGCAAGCAAATGTGGTAAAGATATTGAAAACACAGGATGCTTTAAGTACATAGGTCCCCAGTTGAAATTTACATAAATTCACTGGGTTGCCTTGTTAAACCAATTGGTCGCTTTCATTGTAAATCAGAACAGATAGGCTACCTTACAAGGTTCTTGTCAGAATGATTGACAGAAGAATCTTAGCTTGTGTGGTGATGGCGTCTGGCCTGGACGCCTTTAAAAGGGGATTGGACAAGTTTCTGGAGGAAAAATCCATTACGGGTTACAAGCCATGATGTGCATGTGCAACCTCTTGATTTTAGAAATGGGCTATGTCAGAATGCCAGATGCAAGGGAGGGCACCAGGATGCAGGTCTCTTGTTATCTGGTGTGCTCCCTGGGGCATTTGGTGGGCCGCTGTGAGATACAGGAAGCTGGACTAGATGGGCCTATGGCCTGATCCAGTGGGGCTGTTCTTATGTTCTTATGTTAATCGAAGAAGATCTGGCGATGAGGTAGGATGTGGTGTCAGCAGTGGCCCCTTTAAGGGTAAGGCCAGGGCTTTCAGCAGAGGGTGTGCTGCACAGCTGCAGCCACTTGAAGGCAATAGGGCCCTCAGGCATAAAAGCACCTGATGAAGGGAGAGTTTGGTGTGGGTAGCAGAAGGAGGAAAGCTTGAAGAAGTATAGACTGGATTAATGGACTGATGTGTGAATGGACTTTGAAAGCTGCTGGAGCAGAAACTACTGGAGACACCAAGACTGGTGTTTGGCTGCTGTGCCCAAGACCTGCTGAGGACCAAGGGGCTGCTGTAGTGGTGGGAGGCTGCTGGCAGGAAGGAGGACCTCTGTAGCTTAAACAGGTGAGCTACCCTGGTGGTGGGGTCCAGCAGTACTGCAGGGCACAACCAGGGTCATTTTTGAGGAAAGAAGGGGAGCTAATTAGTTAAAAGTGGGCATAATTCTCCAGGCGGAGCTTGGACTGGGAATCTGGGAGAATAACCAGTGCAGCCATCCCTGTGCCAGCTCAGAGTCTTGCAAACATGCCATAAAGCATGTTTGTGGCTACTCGTGAGCCGGTAACATGACCCAATGGCCTGCCCTGGCTTTCATGATGCCACTTCCCAGCACCAGTTGGCACAGGTAAGGTTGCACTGGTGGGGGCTGAGAGAAGGTGATGATTGGGTGTTTTGGAGGTGGGGAGAGCATGTTTCAGGGCAGGGGAGGGCAGAATGAGGGGAGGATCAAACCCAGGAGGGGGCAGGATCAGCAGAGATCTCCTCTGTCATGTTCTAACCCCCTTTCCAGAGCAGGCAGCCCTGCATGGGGCTTTCTGGAGTTGTGCTAGTGATATAGCTGGCGCTGATCCAAGAACCTCCATAAGGGCAGTTAGGGCTTTACTCAGGTAAGAGGAAATATATCCTCTTACTCCAAGGAGATCTCCAGCCACCTCCTAAGCTGCATTGGATGCAGGATAGAACATGCTGCCCCTGCTGCGCTAGAGCAGTTTAGGATTGGGTTGGAAGACAATTGAGTATTTTGAAAAAGAACCATAGAATGAACCATATCCTATATACGTTTTCTTGAAAGTAAATTGCACTGAATTAAGTGGGTATCAGATTTCAGCCTCTTATACTGTTAGAAAGGAGTTGTAATTTGGGCAAGGGAGATGCCTGAATGTACTTCATAATTCATCATGTACACTCTTTTCTGGTTAGGAAAATTCCAGCTGTATAAATAGATTCCAATCCACACCATTAATAATTTGTGATTGTGAGTCAGGAACATGGGCAGAGGCTGGATTAAAACCGAGCTACAAAACTCACCAAGAGGAATAGAAAGGGGGCAGTTTTGAATCAGGCCAAAGAGAAAAGCCATTCTGAATTCTTTCCAGAGAGAGGGGGGGGGGCTACTTCAAAGTCTGAGAACTACTGAGCACTGGCATAGCTATTGGGGTGCAAAGCACTAAGTTTTGCAGGGAGCCTCCCCTTCAGAGCCATTCTGGGCAGGGGAAGCAAGAGGGAGGCAAATGCCTGGCTCAGAAGGGGGAGGGGAAGGGGCTGCTTGCACACTGTGGTGAGGCTCCCTGAAAAACTTAGTGCTTTGCACCCCCTCTAGCTATGCCACTGCTACTGAATCTGGGATTGGCTGATCCAAGGCACTAGCGCAGGGGTCTCTAAACTTTTCGGCCAAAGGGCCACATTGAATATCTGGCACAGTGTTGAGGGCTGGGGAAAAAAATTAAATATAAATAAATACATTAGAGATGGAACTTAGATGAATAAATGAATGAATGAATGGGCTCAAATGTCCAGGATTACACCAAGCACCAACACAGTCCAAGAAATAAAGCATACACTTAAATGGACCCCCATTCCCCCATTCCCCCACCCCAAAGCACAACTCCGGTTGTGTTTGGTCAAACTGGGTCAGAGGCTCTCAGGAGATCAGAAGCTGGCCACGGGCCAGATAGAGACTCACCGCAGGCCGCATCTGGCCCCCGGACTGGGGTTTTGAGACCCCTGCACTAGTGGGAGACCTTGACTGAGGGTGTCCATAGACCGTATTTCCCTGCTTGATTTGCATATGTATGCAGCTCAATCCTATCAAACTTCCCCTGCACCAATGTGCGGTTTGTGATCTATCCTTAGGAGGAATTTTACAGTCTGCAGGTCTCCTCAAGGTAAAAGGTCATTGGTCCACTTGTCCCAGGGAAAGCCCTGGTCACAGCAAAGGGTTTACTTGGACCTGTACCTGCTAAATTGCTAGTGGAACTCTGAGTTGACCCATGTTGCTGGATTGGGCCCAGAAAGGGGGATATGATGTCCATCAGTGCTTCTGATCCTGCCCCCACCTCTGGGTTCAATCTGCCCTCCCCTGCCCCTGTACTGCCTGGCACAGAACTTACAGTGTTCAGTGCATGCTGTGTCTTGCAATGGTACTGGCAGGATGGCATTACTACCGCCAACATTTATTCCATTGCTTGTTGGCAACCTTCAGTCTCGAAAGACTCTGGTATTGCGCTCTGAATGGTGGTTCTGGAACAGTGTCTAGTGTGGCTGAAAAGGCCAATTCGGGAGTGAAGGCCATTGCACACCATTCCATTGCACACCACATGAAAATACGCCTCTAATGATATATAACACGATGGTATTATTCAAAGGTATCAAGATTTTAAAAATTTGGCCAGTAGTGGTGTCATCCAGTGTGGCTTGCACCTCCCTAGCGATGCCTTTGATGGGGTGTAAAAGCACACCACTGATTGTATGAAAAGGTTACAGGGCAAAAAGGAGGGGGAGATAAGGTTTTTGTTAAGGATTTTTTTTAAAGAATATTGTTCTGAATGGAATTCTAGAGGAATCTGTATGAAGACATGCATGGAAAGATGCCCTTGGTGCATTACAGGATTTTATTTTAGGTTTCTAAAAATCACCCATGAGGCATATATTCTCAGCTCGATGACTCTCGATTGTTCAAGCCGAGTATTTAAATAACAAACCCTGTTTAATAAGAGATTAGGCAAGTAAAAGAAGAGCAACACTGAAAAGGCAGAGCACACCAAAAGGACTTGATTACGTACCAATGATTTTGAATAGATTGAGCCAATAAAATCCAAGAAGCATTTTATTTTCTGCAGTGTAAACGAACAGTAGATATGATGATATCATTTCCAGAGACTTAGAAAGTCTGATTATAAAGGCTGAACAGTGTGGTTTAAAGATTTCAGTAATAATTAAACACAATGCCCAGCTTCATGCTTATCTGATTTTATCTGTTATGCTAGGCAGCATTTGAACTTAAAATTATTTGTTAACCCTTCCCAGTGCAGTCTAAAATCTATTTACAGTCCATGCTTAGGGGTTGTGTGCATTTCCAGAACTCACCATGCGCTTTGCTTCATTCTGTTGGCAACCTTCAGTCTCGAAAGACTACGGTATCGCGCTCTGAATGGTGGTTCTGGAACAGCGTCTAGTGTGGCTGAAAAGGCCAATTCGGGAATGACAATCCCTTCCACACTGGGAGCAAGTGCAGTCTGTCCCTGGTCTGTCTCCCTGGCTATGGGCCTTCCTTCTTTGCCTCTTTGCCTCAGTTTGTTGGCCAAGTGTCTCTTCAAACTGGGAAAGGCCATGCTGCACAGCCTGCCTCCAAGCGGGCTGCTCAGAGGCCAGGGTTTCCCACCTGTTGAGGTCCACTCCTAAGACCTTCAGATTCCTCTTGCAGATGTCCTTGTATCGCAGCTGTGGTCTACCTGTAGGGCGCTTTCCTTGCACGAGTTCTCCATAGAGGAGATCCTTTGGGATCTGGCCATCATCCATTCTCACAACATGACTGAGCCAACGCAGGCGTCTCTGTTTCAGCAGTGCATACATGCTAGGGATTCCAGCTCGTTCCAGGACTGTGTTGTTTGGAACTTTGTCCTGCCAGGTGATGCCGAGAATGCGTCGGAGGCAGCGCATGTGGAAAGTGTTCAGTTTCCTCTCCTGTTGTGAGCGAAGAGTCCATGACTCACTACAGTACAGAAGTGTACTCAGGACACAAGTTCTGTAGACCTGGATCTTGGTATGTTCCGTCAGCTTCTTGTTGGACCAGACTCTCTTTGTGAGTCTGGAAAACATGGTAGCTGCTTTACCGATGCGTTTGTTTAGCTCGGTATCGAGAGAAAGAGTGTCGGAGATTGTTGAGCCAAGGTACACAAATTCATGGACAACCTCCAGTTCATGCGCAGAGATTGTAATGCTGGGAGGTGAGTCCACATCCTGAACCATGACCTGTGTTTTCTTCAGGCTGATCGCCAGTCCAAAATCTTGGCAGGCCTTGCTAAAACGATCCATGAGCTGCTGGAGATCTTTGGCAGAGTGGGTAGTGACGGCTGCATCGTCGGCAAAGAGGAAGATCGTCGGCTCTGCTTCACTGTGTTGCAAAACATGATGCATTGGTACGTGCTGCTGCAAATGGAGAGCGATGAGATGCACAAAGCTACAGTTCCTGGAGCTCAGTCACTCCTGGTAGGATGTCAGGGAGGTGTCCTGTGGATAGGGAGGGAAAGGGCAAGGAGGGGTTTCAGGGAGAATTAGGGGTTAGCAGGGGGGAGAGTGGGGGAGGGGCACCGGTGGCACTGGCTTGCACCAGGATCCTATCCTCATCCCTTCACTTGGTCTCTCCCCTTTTTTATTCTTGGACTTTTGCCAGCTCTAAAGCAAGCAACTAGACCCCTATCATGGCTAGTAGCGTGTGATTGATCTGTCATCCATGAATCAAATCGTGCAATCATGCAACTCTTATGACTCATGCAACTCTTTAAAAGAAAAAAACAAAACAAAAAGCACCCCAGTGACCATCTGAACATCCTGTGGGAAGAGGTAAGGTCATGTGTGACCTGAGCAGAACAGAGTGCCCATTAGCCATGTTTCGCAGCTGACGAGTGAATTGATAAACCAAGAATATGAATGAATATGCTATAAATATAACGTAGTAAAATGGTTCAAATATCTTCAATAATCATGCTGGTTGCTATAGGCAAAGTACCAATTCTGTTGCTATAGGTAAAGTACCAATTCAGGTTGCTGAGGGCCCAGAGGCAAAGCCCTGCACTAGACTCCATGGCGCCACAACCAACCCCTGATGACACTGAAGTTTCAGAGGTCAACCCGGCCCGGTGCGTCCTCTGATTGGCAAAGGCTGTCAGCTACTGCCCAACCTGGCCAAACATTGAAGCCAACCTGGTGTACCACTATGGCCCAGTTCTCATGTACAAGATGGGGCCACCTTAGAGCAGGGGTGTCAAACATAAGGCCAGGGGGCTGGATGGAAGCTTTTTGTCCGGCCCTCAGGCTCTCAGCTGCTGAGCAGTGCTGAGGATCTTAATACCACTAAGGAAGTATACATTAGCTTAGATGTATTCTGGTAGCAAAAAGATGCTTGCAACTTTCCTCCCCAGTTCTTGTGAGGTGTTACTGCTGAAAGGACAGCCCACATGAAAATTGGGCTCTCCCATATCTTGAAATATGATCAAGATTTGTGTATTTTCTCTTCTACCAGCTAATGAGTTCTTAAGTGAGAAAAAGTGCTTATTTTTGGTTATGACCTGTTAAATGACATCACTTCCTGCCTAATGACCTCACCTCTGGCCCTGACATCACCTCTGGCAGGTATGATGAACGCTGTTCGGCTCTCTGTATGAAACAAGTTTGACACCCCTGCCTTAGAGAATCAGTTCCCAAACTTATCATAGTCATGACGCCCTTCTTCCACGGCACCCTGTCACAATGCCAATGTGCTGCACTCCCCTGAGATCTTGCACTATTGCACAATAGCGCAAGAGCTCATGAGAGTAGCGTGGTCTCGTCCCAGACAAGATGGCAGCACCTGGGAAGAAGAAGCCACTGGGGACATCCCGTAGCTCCCCAGGGCTCCATTGTGCATAGTTTGGGAACCACTACCTTAGCGAATTCTTCTAGATGGGATTGCAAAAACAGGAAGCATGGCAGACCACAAAGCATGGCTGCTGGGCTGAGTTCATTTTTGTGGGTTGTAGTTGGGGAAGCTCTCCATAGTTCAGTTATGCATCATTTTAAGAAACATTTTCTCGGAATACCAGATGTTGTGAACAAATAAGGAGCCAGTGTCACCTCGCTGAAGTCACTGGCTACGTGCTGTTGGAAACACAGTGAAGGACTAAAATGGACCTTGGATCTGAACCAAAAAGGCCATCCATATATTGGCAGGTTCTTTGTTTTTTTCTCCCCCAAATCTGCTGCCTACTACTGTATTAGTTTTATTAGATGACTGACTCATCTCATGAAATTGGCCTCATATCCTAATAAAACTGGGGGATGGGGGAGAAACCATCAGAAATGACAAATTGCATCTGCATCTTAAAATGGTTTTAGAAGCCTGCTCTGATTGATTTTCAGGGCTCTCCAGTTTTAAAAAAAGAAGACGATTTTCTCTCTAATCACATTTTCCATCTGAGTATTCATGACAATTTTTCAGTGACATGTTAGAGTGGCACTTTCAAATCTGCAAATGACAACTCATGTTGGATTAGAGCACCTCTTAGATATAGTAGGGCCATGCCATGATTGTCAAGGACATGAGATGGATCCATATTTGGAGTCTCAAAAACATTTAATACTCCAGACCCTAAATAACATCACAGATGTTGCACATTTTGAACTTGATGGCATCCCCTTTTGCATATGGTTTGTGGCATGTTAAAATTTTTTAGCAAAATTGGGGCTAACCACCAGGCGTCAAGGTGCTTGTCATTTCCCCCCACCCTTTCATGGAGGAGACAGCTCATTGGACCTACCAGAGCAATGGAGGTGGGTCTTGAGGTCAGGTAACTGCTGTTCCACTATCTTCTGTCTCATTTTGTTGGAGAGACCTTCCACCCACCCAGGAGGCTATTCTGGGATCAGCTAATCATCTTTTGGGATCAAGTAGAAATGTTTAGCTCCTCTATCTAATTGGTCCTCATTGGGGAGGGCTTTTTTGGGGGGGGCAGGGGGCTAATTCATACTGACCAAGTGGATTGGTTGTAGTTTAACCAGGTGATCATAACTGGCAGGTAAGTGGGGGTTGGGCATTAGGATTAGGGATTGGTGTGCATTGTGAGACTCTGGTATTGCGGGGGGGGGGGGAGAGAGAGGGGAACAGTAAGTTTCTTCAGGCGCTGGGACATCAGTGTAAAGTGCCCCCTCCCCCTGGAGCACTTTTCAAGCCAGTCATGGCTGCAAAAGTCAAGCAGAGGTGTCTCTCGCCTTCCCAAATGGCTCAGAAGCCAAGGGGAAGGGGATGCTTTACATGGGTGTCCCAGTGCCCGAAGAAACTTACTGTTCTCTTCCTGTAGCAATGCCAGTGTCATCAGAAAGTTGAGTGGGCAAAGAGGGGGACAAGAATCAGTTCCTAGACAGGTTTCTCGCTTGGAAATGCTGGCTCAGAACCCTTCGTCCATAGATAGTAAGGTCAACCCCAAAGGCTTGTCAAACTGGGGAGGGCAGTGCAATCCAGATTTTTCCTATATCCACTTTAAAGGGGTTGGCAATATGCTGCGATTGTTATTGACAATCTTTAACTTGGAGCCAGGATGGGAAGCCCATGGGGGAAGAGATAGTACCTTTCTGTTGTATTCCCCCCTCCCCCCAAAGAAGGGAACCTGCACTAAATGGGATAGAGTTCTAATTTTGTTAGGACCACAGCAATTCTTTGTATTTAATCAAAAAACAGCAGCCTTTTTCAACCTCATTTCATTTGGCCTGTGCTTTATCAGGGTCTGTGCTTTAAGGTAATAGATTCTGAATTCATTGTGGAAAGAGCCTCCCATATGGCTCACTAGAAACTACCCTGAAATGAACTCTCTCATCCTGTCCCAGTGATAAGGTGGACACAGAGAGAGAGAGAGAGAGAGAGAGCGAGAGCAAGAGCGCAATCCTGAGCTGTACTTGGGCTGGTGCAAGTCTCTTGCGCTGGCCTAGGTGGGTTGCAAAGGTGCTGTGAGTCAGCTAGGCTGGGGCATGGAGGCGCACCGGCCTGAAGAGGCTGGAATAAGCCCCTGTGCCAGCAGAGACTCCAAGTCTTGTGTTGGCCAAGCTCAGCACAAGACTCTGGGGTGGACGGGGAGGAGGTGGGATGGAGGTGTTCCAGGGTGGGGGAGGACTGGCGGTGGGGCTTGGATCTGGCGATTATGCTGGATCCCAACCCCTATTCCCAGGGAGTTTGGAGCGGCTTCTAGCCACTCCGCTCTTCTCGGACTTGTTTACTTCAGGAGGTGGCGCAAGTCCGAGGAGACCCATAGGTGCAAGGGTGGCTTACCCGGAGGTAAGGGGAAAAGTTTCCCCTTCCCGAAGGGGAAGGGGAGGAGCCACTTGTATGGTGTGTTCAGGCACCTGCAAAACTCACTCCTTCGCACCCCCTATAGCTATGGCACTGTTCCAGAGGATCTGTCAATGCTGCAAAGCAGATTTTTCAGGATGCAGGGAAGCTACTGACTTGAGGAGGGGGCAGAGAAGTACTCTTGCGTGAGGTTCTCTCTAAGTGTACTCCTTTGATGCAACCCATTATTATAACATGTTGTACATAGTGCTAAGCAAAGAATGAGACGACAAGTAGTCTCCACTACTGGCTTCCTTGCTGGAACATATGGATTTCCCAGGAGAATATTTATTCTTCACATTTTAATATCACCCTTCTTCCGAGGAGCTCAGGGAGGTGAGCATGGTTCTTCTCTTCCTTTTGTCCTCACAACAGCCCTGTAAAGATAGATGAGGCTGAGAGATGGTCACCTAGGAAGCTACATGGCTGAGCAGGCACTGGAACCTGGATCCTCCAGGTTTATGTCCAACTCCCAAACCACTACACCATCTTGGTTACTCATTAGGGAATGCCTGGTCTGCAGCTAAAACAGAAGGCTAAAAAAAAATTAATAACCTGAACTACAATACGACTAAAATTTGTTACGGTTTGGCTGATCATTGAAGTGGAGTGAAATAGCTGAGGATTAAAAACTGCACAAAAAGGAGCTAATTTGATTAAAGCCATATATTCTGCTATATCTATTTCCTCATTACCACTCACGGTTTGACACTTGTGAAGTCAACGGATGTGCATGTAATGCATTAGGAAGAATTCCTCTCCTGAGAGCAAAGCTAGCTTAGCGAAGTGATATTTAATGCTTTCTATGATATTTATTTAACTAAAATGGCTGATTAGATGTTAAACAGAACAGAGGTTAATGATCTTTGTTATTGGAATGATAAAAAAAATTAAGAAAGAATAAAATAGGGTTAATGATGTATGCCATTATTGTTATTATGGGGATTAAAAACATGCCGTTGTAGCCTGTACGGGGGAAAAAAATCGGCCCCAAGCTGTGAGTAATTAGCAAAATTGTATTGTGTTTTAACCTTAGCCAGTAATTAATTACAAGGAAGGGTTGCCATATTCTTGTATGCAGTGATCTGGACTTGTTCCTTACAAGGTATACAAATTTGCTTATGCTTTTAAATGGGGAGCAGGCAATAGAAATGACTGTAGTTTATCCCAATTTGGCTTTCAGGCTATCCATGAAATATCCTCCAAAAAAGGATGGAAGGTTGGAGAGCCAAATGCCCGCTGGGGAGTGAATGCAGAACTCCAAGATGAATGAGATTCGAGATGATGTAGCTTTGGGCCTTCTTTATTTTGCAGAATAACCTAAATTTGTTCAACTTCTGTGCCATTGCAGAGATGTCCTTGTGACTTGAGCTGTCACCTCCTATTCTGCCTATTTTGTTCTGTTTCTAACATCTGTATAATGAAAGGCGGGGGGAGGGGATTGCTAATACACAAGTAACTCCTTAGTTAGATTGCACTTCTTTATGCAATATATGATAGAATAAACCAGTGGTATTCAGACTGCCCTGGCCTCTGCCCCCTTAAGGGGCGGGGGCAGGGGGAAGGCAGCGATGCGATCCCCAGCTAAGGGGCTGCAGGGACTGGGATGTACTCACCAGTCCCTGCAGCAGCCTTCCCGGGGTGCGGGGAGCCCTGTGTGAGCACCTGCAGGGCTCTCCAGCTGGTTCGAAGTGAAAGCAGAGTGATCGTGTGCCATTTCTGGTTTAGCGGAAGTGGAGCGCGATCGCTTTACTTTCACGTCAAACCAGCTGGGGAGCCTTGCACAGGGCTCCCTGCACCCGCAGGACAATGCTGCAGGGACTGGTGAGTGCATCCCAGTCCCTGCAGCCCCCCTGAGCAGTGTGATCCTGGGGGATCACGTCGCTGCCTTCCTCCTGCCCCTGCTGCCTCCCTCCCCTCCCTTGCAAGAACTTACTGCACTTTTCAAACTCCCAGAGAGCTTGAAAACCGCAGGAATAAACAATTCATTTTAAGCAGCGTGCAAAGATACCCCAATGGCCGTGATCTGAGCAATAGACTATAGCCAAAACTAACAGCCCAGTCCTGTTCAGCCTTCCCCATGCCGATGGGTCAGCTGCAACTATGGGAATTGACAGAACACTGATGGGCTCCTCGAGGTAAGGGGACATTTGTTCCTTTGCCCTGCAGTAACCCCAACCGCAGCAATAGGCCTGCTCGAATCTGCGCCTGCTAAATCAATGGCCTAAGTCTGATCCAGGTTTGCAGATCTGGCTCAGGGGACGGTTTTCTCTCAACAGTGATGTATCTAAATGGGGTGCACAGCACTAAGTTTTGCAAGGAGCCTCACCACAGCATGCAAGCGGCCCCTCCCCTCCTCCTTTGGAGCCTTTTGGGGTGGGGTAGCAAAACAGAAGCAAATGCCTACCTTTTGCTCCTGCTGCCCGGAATGGCTCCGGAGGGGAGGGGGAGGGGCTGCTTGCATGCTGCAGTGAGGTTCCCTGCAAAACTTAGGTCTTTGCACCCCCTCTAGCTATGCCACTGGTTCACGACACAGTGAGGCCATGCAGTTGGAGGGGAGCAGTTGGAGGCCATGCGGGCATGGGGTAGGGTACATTAAAAAAATCTTTCACTGACCTCTCTGCTCCTGCATGATCTCCAACAGCCCATAGGATAGAGCTGACGCTGTGCTGGTGCTGCTGCATCTTGTGGCAGCAGTTAGTTAGGATTGGACTCTAAGGCTGCAAGCCTAAACACAATTACCTGGGAGTAAGCTCAGCTGAGCAAAACCTACTTCTCGATTCTGAGTAAACACATAGGATTGTGCTTTAAGAGCACAATCATAACCAGGTCTACTCAGAAATAAGTCCTATTTTGTTCAGTGGGGCTTACTCTCAGGAAAGTGTGGTTAGGATTGCAGCCTAAGTCTTTTTCATACAATCTGTCTACCAGAAACGAAGAAACACACACATGTAAGCAATGTAAAATAATTCATGACATTAAAAAAAAATTATATATATTTAAAAAGACCCACTAAAGGAGTAGTTTTATGGCAGTATTCATGGTGACCTTTCACACATGAGAACAGCAAGAGCAATTTATATTTGAGATTGTGGGTTGTACGCCACAGTCTCGACCTACAGATCCGAGACACGCACAAATATAGAAACTTTCCAAATACATTGTCTGTTTCCTGCTCGCCGTCATCCTACAGACAGCCGTGTATCAATGTAGCTGGAAGCAGTCATCACGATGCTGGGCTTAGGCAGTGCAGACATGCATGAGAGGCATCCAGGTAATTTCTCCCTGTAAAGGTCAATCTACGGCAGTGGTGTTGTCATTCTGCCTGTGGAGGACTCCTGTGGCCTGCTGAGTTCACTTGTTCTGACTTCATCAGTGAAGGACCGTAATATCTGGTGACACTGACGGGACTTGGGCTGCAATCTGAAGAACAGAGAAGCAAGTTCCACTGGACCCTGTAAGAATTATGGCCAAATAAAGATGCTTCGGTCTGGACCTTATAAGCCACAGCGTCTCTATGTGAGAACGGAGCCTTTCAGTGATGCAAGCAAAGGAGGCGAGACATGCGCTTCTTTCAGCTCACACCTCACTTCTGTCATATTTGGAAGAAAAAGCTGAGTGCAGACATGGCTCTCTATCAAGCCTTTGTCCATACAACTCCCTGTTAGAAACAGGGATGGTGTCAGAGGTTGACCAAGCTGGTCAGAGCCCAGAGAAGAGGAAATCCAAAGAAAAATGGGTGGAAATGTACTTATCCCTATTGGAGTTTGGAGATTCCTGGAACTGAAATGTCCTCAAAGTGTTGTATATGGATATAGTGCTCAGGGTGTAGGTTTAGTTGGGTTTACTGAACCGGATAACTAGTAAAACACAAAGCAAACAGTCCTCCTTAACAGAAGAACAGAAGAAGATCCAGTGATCAGGTCAAAGACCCATCTAGTCCAGTTTCCTGTATCTTACAGTGGCCTACCAGATGCCTCAGGGAGCACACAAGAGACCTGCATCCTAGTGCCACTCTCTTGCATCTGGCATTCTGAGGTAGCCTACTTCTAAAACCAGGAGGTTGCACAAACCCATCACAGCTTATAACCTGTAATGGACTTTTCCTCCAGAAATTTGTCCAATCCGCTTTTAAAGGCATCCAGGCCAGATGCCGTCACCACACCCTGTGGCAAGGAGTTCCACAGACCAACCACACGCTGAGTAAAGAAATATTTTCTTTTGTCTGTCCTAACTCTCCCAACACTCAATTTTAGTGGATGTCCCCTGCTTCTGGTGTTGTGTGAGAGGGAAAAGAATATCCCCCTATCCACTTTACCCATCCCATGCATAATTTTGTATGCCTCAATCAAGTCCCACCTCAGGCACCTTTTCTCCAGACTGAAGAGCCCCAAACACTGTAGCCTTTCCTCATAAGGGAAGCGCCCCAGCCCAGTATTCATCTTAGTCACTCTCTTCTGCATTTTTTCCATTTCCACGATATCATTTTTGAGATGTAGCGACCAGAACTGGACGCAATACTCCAGGTGTGGCCTCACCATCAATTTGTACAATGGCATTATTATATTAGGCATCTTAGGGCGCAATCCTAACCCCTTATGTCAGTGCTTTCCAGCACTGGCATAGCGGTGCCAATGGGACATCCTGCATTTGTGTGTTACTCACGGAGGCCTCCTCAAAGTAAGGCAGTGTTTGTTCCCTTACCCCACAGCTGCATTGCTTTTATGCCAGTGCGGGAAAGCACTGAAATAAGGGGTTAGGATTGCGCCCTAATTCTCATTTCTAGTCCAGTTGGCCCACATCTTACACAAGGGTAGTAGTCCAGAATCAACATATAAAGCTAAAATTGCGTATACTCAAAATTACCTTCAAAATCCTTGTGAACAGTGGCAGTGGTCAGATGTGTGTTTTGACACTATTACCTTCAACAAGTAATCAGAAGTGTTAATGTTTCACTGAAAGATTTCAATTACCCTGACTCACAAAGACAAGTCTCTGGCCTAAAAAATGCTAAAGTTCCAACTCTTTTTTCATTGGGTGGGGGGGGGGGGGAAGTGTTTTATGAATGGGTCAAATTACAGTGGCTTTGGCCCCTAAAACCCTAACTTCTACACCCCTATTTATATGATGCCATGCCAATACACTTGTAAAAATCTCTAGTTTTGAGTAAGTCCAAACCTTTGAACTGTTCAACAGTAAAAAGATCAGATCAATGACTTAGAATCATTTTGCCCATTTTTAAAATTCATGAATGCAACTTACAACTAGGGGGAAAGATGGGTTTTTAACTGTTATTTTCCTCTGTGTGGCTGTGTGTTTATTTACCAAGTAAAGTGCACCTGAGATGCAGGCCAACTGTATTTCTTTATGCAGTGTGTAGTTAGTCTGAGCATTTTTCCCTGACATGGCACTTCTTGGACTTGCACCCGCAATTTCGCTTTCACAGATTCAAGTAGCAGGCTGGGGTGCATCACAAGATCAGGGAACGTTTACTTCGAGGAGACCTACTGCCTACTCAAACCCGATGCTGAATACAGCATGGGCCAGCACTGAAGCCAGCACTGAATCAGATTGGGCTGTTATATAAGAAGCTGTTATATAAAAAGCTGTTATACAATAAAATACTGAATAATTTATTCAGTATTTTATTGTGTAACAGCTTTTTCCTCTGTTATACAATATTTTGATGCACCTGCTCAAAAGAAAACAAAACAAAACAATGCAGGGTAAAAATAGTTTATGAACAAATAGCTTAGGTATGTGCTTTTTAAAAAAAAAATGTCACTTTTCATGAAGATGTGTCTTCAAGACAAAGCTATCCACAAAGGGGTAGGAAACTTCTGATAACAGGATAAAATATGACTACCGCCTCTCAATTTTCAGCCATATTATGTCCATGTAAATTTAACCTAAACAGGAAATGATTTCTTTCAGCAAATCAGGGAAACAAATACAGATTTATTAATAGCTTGATCTTGGAGTCATTTAAACAATGGGTCTTCCTTGGGACTAGGAAGACATTTTTAGCCAGATTTCTAATCGATCACTGTAATAGCCATTTTCACAAAGTGGAAGCAAAATATCCTGTTTCCATATTATCCCTACTAACATGATCTATAAATATAATAAACTATAAAATTCATGATCGCACAAGACAATCTGATCTAGAATTAGTACGAAATTAATCTTGCTGTCGTTGACAGCTGCTAAATTAGAGGGAGAAGGCAACACAGAAAAACAAACATTCACCATTTACTGCAGGGTGGTTTGCCGAAATATGGACAGTCTTGTATTGTGGACAGGATATCAACCCAGATCGGAAGGACAACCCTGTCTTTTGTGGATTCCTTTAAAGAAGAGTGTTCTAGTTACAGTAGCGTAGCTAGAGGGGGGGCAAAACAGTAAGTACTGCAGGTGCCGCAACATGCGATATAAGCAGCCCCACCTATTCACCGTCTGAACCATTCTAGACAGCAATGGCAATGTGCAAATACTCACTGAACCAAACGGTGTCTCCTGCATATTGCCATTGCTACCCTGCATGATTCCAACAGCGAGTTAGAGGAAACATTTACATGGCTCATTGTGGACCTGCAGTACTGTTTTGCCCACCCCTCCAGCTACGCTACTGTCTATTGAATATGTGGACTCAACAAAGACAATGCATAAGAGATCCTTTCCACACACGCTGCTTAATTTTTATTTTGTAATATTAGGGTTATTTTTGTTGTTGCTGCTCTGGGATTGTAATTTTTGACTAGTTTCTGGCAAACTCCGTAACCTGCAATGCAAACAAGGTTTATCTACTGCTTATCTTGGAAAACTGAAAATTGTTCAATTATAAAAAGATATAGAGAGATCCAATGCCCCATTATAAACTGAGACCTTTCTTTCTAAATTTAGATTTGTGGTCAACCCCATTCCAAAGGCCTGCAGTGGCTAACAAAAGCAATTCTAATTTTCATGTGAAATTACTTATGGGGGAGGGTAAAAAAAAGCTCAGTGTAAAATGGTAAGGGACATACCTTCCAGGATGAGGCAGCAGCAATAAACCTGAAGCAGTGTTGGACGGTATCCCTGGTCACGACACCACTGATCTGAATACCATACTATGTTACATGTACTAGAGTAGCTGTTTTTCAGCCTTTGTAGTCTCAAGGCACACCGACAAAGCGCTGAAATTGTCAAGGCATGTCATCTGTTTTTGACCATTGACAAGGCACTCCACAATGCTGGTGGGGGGCTCACATAATCCCAATGGCCTAACTAATAAATGACCCTCTTTCAAACTTGCGTGGCGTGCCTGCAGACCACCTGTAGCACACCAGTGTGCCACAGCACACTGGTTGAAAAATAGCTGTACTAGAGATAAAACTGTTCAATGAAAATGGATGCCAGTTCATTACTCAAGCTCAACTTTCCTTACAGTTCAGGAGAGTGCTCTGTATGATATATTTACCTTCTGTGAAACCTTGGAAAGGTTCTGTTGTCAGAGTTTATTAAAAGTTTGCAAAAGTACCATTGTTAGTTATCTGTAAATTTGTGATATGCTCCGTTAAAGAAAAAAAATGAGTTTGAGCAGAAAAGTCACATTCTAAGTTGTATATTTTCCAAGTGAGTATTTTTCCCCCCAAGATTTGCCTACATAATTCATTCACCTTCCCAATCCCATTCAGAGAAGACGGTCTCAGTCCACCTCTGTACTGCGTAAAGCATATTTTTAAAGCTGGGGTTGATACAAGGTGAAGAGAAGCGGTAATATACTGGTTGACCTTTCACAGGAATTCCAGATAAAGACCCAGAAGTTGAGTCAGAGATAATCACAAGATCAGGAATTTACAATAACAAACCCTTCATATATCTACCTGTCAGACCTTTTCCTCTGCGGGAGCAGCACAAGGTCACTAAAAAGGCCTCTTTCCATCAACCTTTATTTATTTATTTATTGGAGTACAGTTATGTGTATGAAGAATCAAATATACACATGGACAAACACAGTTCTTCAACACTGGGTTTCTATTTCCAACATTTCTTTTTCTTTTTAGACAACTCTGTTTTCAAAATTTTTGTTCACACAGAACAGCAACAAAACATTGTGGAGAACTATTCTTGGTATGGTTCACTATAGGACACACTCCGGCAGCAGGAAGATACGAGGTTGGAGTTGAGACTCAAGTTACAACAGCACTGTAGGATGCACCCAAAACATATTTCTTAGTTCGGTGCTATAGCACATAACAGAACGTACAGGGAAAGTTCGTGAAAAGCAGGTTCCATTTTCCTGACAACATCTTACAGCACAATCCTCAACATATCTACCCAGAAGTAAGTTCTGCTGTGTTAAATGGTGTTTACTCCCAGGAAAGTGTGTCTAGGATTGCAGCCCTAGACTGTCAAGAGGGAAGTTTGCAAACTTCATAGTTCCTTGCAATCATCCATCTGCCCTGAGAATGGACTGGGGGGGACGGAACGGGACACACACACAGCATGATCTCTTTTATGTGGGCTGATATCATTTCTGCCTGTCCTCCTAGCAATCTGAGCAGCAACTGTCATCTGAAACAGATGAAAAGGTATTAAAAGACTCTAACTTCTGTTTTCCACAAGCTAATACATAAAAGCCCACTTACTGAGTGCACCTGCCCGACATCTGAATACATAGGCAATGTCCACATAGAGCTACATGTCACAAATCTACACAAACCAGACCCAAATCTCATTGTTGAGTCCCAGAGTATATATCCATTGCATAATCTGGACTTGAACATGTTGTGTTCAACATGCTCAGATCCTATGCATGATGCCTATGTTTGGTGCCGGGACAGGCAACTCACTGAGAAGGAAAGAAATTCATAATTTCATTTCACCATCACAAAGTCTTTGCTCAGGGGAAAGATCCTCTGAATCATCTGTAGTAAAACGTGCATGGTTTAATTTAACAAATTTTACTCATAGACTTTGGACTTCAAACTATAAGCTTCTTTTGTATGGTAATTGTAAGGTCTCAATAGGCTAGACCAGGGGTCTCTAAATTTTTTGGCCGAAGAGCCACATCAAATATCTGGCACAGAGTAAAGGGCCAGCAAAAAAAAAAAAAAAAATTTAAATAAATACATTAGAGATGGAACTTAGATGAATGAATGAATGAATGAATGAATGAATGAATGAATGAATGGGCTCCAATGCCCAGGATTTCTCCAAGCATCAACACAGTCCAAGAAATAAGGCACACACTTAAATGGACCCCATTCCCCCACGCCACAAACACAACTCCGGTTGTGTTTGGTCAGCTGGGTCAGAGGCTCTCAGGGGATCAGAGGCTGGCTGCAGGTTGGATAGAGGCTGGTTGCAGACTGCATCTAGCCCCTGGGGCCTGGGTTTGGAGACCCCTGGGCTAGACCTTTGAAATATGGAAGATGCTAAGAGCCAGTGGCATAGCTAGAGGGGGTTCAATGCATGAAATTTTGCAGGAAGCCTCACCACAGTGTTCAAGCGGCCCCTCCTCTTTGGAGCCATTCCAGGCAGGGGAGTAAAACAGAGGCAGAAGCCTCCATTTTGCTGCCCCTGCTTAGAATGGTTCTGAAGGGGAAGGGAGTGGCTGCTTGTACACTGCAGTGAGGCTCCCATCAAAACTTTGTGCTTTGCAACCCCTCTAGCTACACCACTGCTAAGACCATGACAGTTAAAGGGGGATGTAAGCCCTATTCTTCCTCAAGGTCCACTGTGACATTAGAGGAGAACAGCAGGCACTTGCTCTTGGAGAACACTAATAGCCCACTGGATCTGAAAATCTCTAGCTGTTTGATACCTGCAAATAGGTAGAATGAATGGCAGAACTAGTCCATAATTGCATTTATTTTCCAAAAAAAAAAAGCCAATTAATGTCAGTTGCAAAGCAGTTTGGTTTGGCAGGAAAAGATTACAGTCAAGCGGCTAAATACGGACACTGTCGTCTTTTCTACCGAGAAAGAATAAAGGCATGGCGGTGGATTGCACATTATAAAACTGTTTACAGAAGATAGACTGATAGATGACCTGAGAAGTTCAACTGTAGCAGAAAGAGACGTGAATACATAATTCTAAATTACAACTGCTTCCTGCTGACACCGTATTTCACCGAAGAAATTAAAGAGCTATAATGTCA
Source organism: Tiliqua scincoides (assembly GCF_035046505.1). Lineage (NCBI taxonomy): Eukaryota > Metazoa > Chordata > Lepidosauria > Squamata > Scincidae > Tiliqua > Tiliqua scincoides. The sequence continues at coordinate 9,461,633 of NC_089821.1, read as the reverse complement.
TGACTGTTGACATAAGTGTGAAAATGAAAAAGAAAAATTATCCTATGAAACAAGTTAGCTGACATTTAATGCCAAACCTATCATAAGAGAGGTTAGAGATTTTTAAGATTACTGCTGATAATGGATGCCTAGAAAACAAAAAGACTCCTCTCTGAAATATAGCATTGAAATGCATGATGGAATAGAACAGTTCCTGCTTGAAAGGTTCTATCCCTGAAGCCCTTTTTACATATTATCATATCACTGAATCTGTAGTTCTTCACCAAGATGCAGAATATGCCCCCACCCCAATGCCTTGGGAAAGATTCAGACAAAGGTATCCTCTCCTTCATAAGATTCATGGGATATGGTAAGAACACATAAGAACAGCCCCACTGGATCAGGCCATAGGCCCATCTAGTCCAGCTTCCTGTATCTCACAGCGGCCCACCAAATGCCCCAGGGAGCACACCAGATAACAAGAGACCTCATCCTGGTGCCCTCCCTTACATCTGGCATTCTGACATAATCCATTTCTAAAATCAGGAGGTTGCGCATACACATCACGGCTTGTACCCCGTAATGGATTTTTCCTCCAGAAACTTGTCCAATCCCCTTTTAAAGGTGTCTAGGCTAGACGCCAGCACCACATCCTGTGGCAAGGAGTTCCACAGACCGACCACACGCTGAGTAAAGAAATATTTTCTTTTGTCTGTCCTAACCCGCCCAACACTCAATTTTAGTGGATGTCCCCTGGTTCTGGTATTATGTGAGAGTGTAAAGAGCATCTCCCTATCCACTCTGTCCATCCCCTGCATAATTTTGTATGTCTCAATCATGTCCCCCCTCAGGCGTCTCTTTTCTAGGCTGAAGAGGCCCAAACACCGTAGCCTTTCCTCATAAGGAAGGTTGGATCAGGTCATAGGCCCTTCTAGTTTAGCTTCCTGTATCTCACAGTGGCCCACCAAATGCTTCAGGGAGCACACAAGACAGTAAGATACAACCTGCATCCTGATGCCCTCCCCTGCATCTGGCATTTTGAGGTAGTCCACCTCTGAAATCAGGAGGTTGCACATACCCATCATGGCTTGTAATCTGTGATGGACTTCTCCTCCAGAAATTTGTCCAATACCTTTTTAAAGGCCAACAGTCTGAGGCTAAGAGGCAAAGAAGGAAGGCCCATAGCCAGGGAGACAGACCAGGAACAGACTGCACTTGCTCCCGGTGTGGAAGAGATTGTCACTCCCGAATTGGCCTTTTCAGCCACACTAGACACTGTTCCAGAACCACCTTTCAGAGCGCGATACATAGTCTTTGGAGACTGAAGGTTGCCAACATGCAGGCCAGATGCCAACACCACTTCCTGTGGCAAGGAGTTCCACAGACTAACCACACGCTGAGTAAAGAAATATTTTCTTTTGTCTGTCTTAACTCTCCTAACAGGTGGGGAAATGGGATATGGTGGGGGCCTACTCTGCTGATTCTGCCCCCTTTCTTGCCCTTGCTACACCTAGTTCAGATGCAGCAGCTGCTCTATCTGTGCTCCACATGATTAGGATTGGGACATAAGACAATGTTTCTGTTATAATACTGGGGGGGGGGGTTTGTGGGGAAAAAAAGGCACAACTCGGGGCAATTACTACAATTGCATCCATTCCAATTCTGCAATGTGTACTTAAAAGGAGAAAAAAAATTCTTCACTGCCTATGGAAGGTTCTTATCTGGTCTATCAGTAGTCAGATACAATCTCCTTCTATAGTGCAAAGCTATGCATGTCTACCCAGAAGTAAGTCCCACCGTGTTTAATGGAGCTTACTCCCAGGAAAAGGTTATAGGATTGCAGTCTTGGGGCCAATCCTATCCAACTTTCCAGCATGGGTGCAACCACAATGCAGCCCCCGAAGTAATGTTCCCATACCTTGAGGAGGTCTCTGGAACTGCCTCCTCACTACAGAATGCAGTTCACGCCCCATTGGCACTGCTGCACTGGCACTGGAAAATTGGGTAGGATCGGGTCCTTACAGACCAGTCCTGAGCTGCCCGGCGTGTGAGGCTGCCATGGTGCCAAAATGGTTACCGTGGCACCCAACGCACGCTGGTCAGTCCGCGGTGTCTCCTCGGGGGAAGGGGAATTTCGTCCCCTTCCTCTGAGTAAAGGAAGTAAGTTCACAATGGGGCTGCTTAATTCTGCAGCAGTTCTTGAGCCAGCACAGAATCAAGACCCATGTTGACCTGCGCAGCCTGACACAGAGTTCAGGATTCAGTGGAGGCGGTCCCGCCTCCCTCCTGGTCCGCTCCTTCACCCGCCACACCTTCCCACCCTCTCCATGCCCACTTCCTCCCGCCCCGGAATGCCACCCCTACCTCCCCACGCTTCCACTCACCTCTCCGCTGCACGGCGGTTCGTGTGAGCTGCCTGGCATCAGACCGTGGGACCAGCACTGGAGCTGGCCCACATGGGCTTGTGCTGGGTTAGCTCCAGCACTGGGCCTGTGGTAATACTTGCAGATGTGCCTTATGACACATATACGATAGTGCGTGCCAGCAGTAAGCTGGTGCGCAGGTCTCTGGATAGGACCCTCAATCATCTTGTTCTCCTTCCTTTTCATCCTCCTTCTTACAGTCTCTCCAACTCCTCTTTATATCCCCGTCCTATCTTTCTTTTCACTTCCACTTTGCCTTATTGTGGCTGATGCAGAAGCCTGGAGATGGTCATTCTTAGTATTTTTCATACGTTACGTTGTCCAAGAGAAAGTGGAATCGTGTGCATCTTCACAATTCCTGACATCTCCACTGTCAGCCTAACATGCACACAAAACTTGCATACAAGTGTATGCTTGTACTATCTATGCGCAAATTAAGCTGATTGCCTGGAGATCAAAGTTGCACGTGCAAACCTGTTCTCTTTCTCTGTGTATTCAATATGACATATGAAAAGGGTTCTTGTTTCTGGCTTGAAGAGTAGAGAAATTAAAATTATATGTAACTCTCGTAGCTAAGCTGACGGTCCAGCCACAAGCCTCAAGCGGCTGGGTCTGTAGGGTGATGGACTAAGGATGCCTTCTTCCTGAGGTAAGGCTGTGTAGAGGGCAGGAGGGAGGTGGGAAGGGGGTGGAATAGGGTGGGGGGAGGGAAAGTTGGAGGGCAGAATAGGGAAGTGACAGAGTGGAGAGGAGGGTGAATCATGGCCAGGAAGGGAATGGGTTTGGTGGCAGTGATGTCTGCCAGATCGTGACCCCCTCCTTTCCTGCCCCGATCTGCCTTCATGGGATCACTATGCAGACTTGCACCAGTGATATCATAGACCCAGCAGCCAGGCATGGGCTTACCCTGGGGGGCAAGGGAATATATGTTCTCTTACCCCAAAGAGGTTCAACATAACACAACCCCCCTTGCAGGGTATAGCTGGAAAGCTGTACAACACCTGCAGGGCAGTGCAGACCAGCCACTGGTGGGCTTCTGCCAGCAGGGGCCGATTGGGGCAGGTTGCAGCAGATCCAGAGGCTGCCATACCCCAAACCCCTATCCCAGACTGAACAACCGCAAAGCTATGCCAGCAAAAGAGCAGGCATAGCTTTGAGGAGTCCCATCGGGAGACCCTTTCATGGCCTACACCCAAGGCCCAATGCTATCCAACTTTCTGGCACTGATGCAGCTGCATTGCAGCTCCAAGATAAAGGGACAAATGTTCTTGTACATGGTAACAACAAGGTAATGTTCCTTATTTTGAGGAGGAATCAATGACTCTCCTCCCTCCCCCCCCCCACTGCAGGATGCAGTGCACTCTCCATTGGTGCGGCTGCATGAGAGCTGGAAAGTTGGGTAGGATTGGGCCCCCAGGTGTGTTTTTCCTCTCTCACCCAGCCTCTTGACAGCTTGTTTGGTTCATCAGCACTGGCTCAGCACAAAATTGGGCCATAGATGACTCTTCTGTGAGCTGTCACTTAGTAGGTGGTTGCGCTGAATCTGCTGTTTTTAGTTTTACATACCATGGGCTCAATCCTAACCCGCTTTCCAGCACCGACATAAGGGTAATGCAACTTATGGATAAGGGAACAAACATTGCCATACCTTGAGGAGGCCTCCATGACTGCCCCCCCAACTGCAGGATGCAGCACATTCCCCACTGGCACAGCTATGCCAGTGCTGGAAAGTTGGTTAGGATTGCGCCCTGTATTTGTTACACAATAGAATGCCAAAATTATGAATTGAGCCCTCCCCCCATGTGTGTGTGTGAAAGAGAGATCCAGTAAATATGTTACAACAGGAGTATTCAAGTTTTGATTACTCAGAAGTCTTCTCTACATAGTGTGAAAAGGAAAGGCATGTAGCAAATAATTAGCCATGTTTCCAGGCTCCCTGATTAAAGTTTTTCCCACTCCTATGCCAGCCAACCCATCCAGTAAAAATATAACATCACCTACTTTACACTCCCAAGTAAGGACACTGCTCTATGATACTTTTTCCCATCTATTAGAGCTGGGGTATCTAAACCCTGGCCTGGGGGCCAGATGCGGCCCGCGGCCAGCCTCTAACCGGCCCACAGCCAGCCTCTTGTCTCCTGAAAGCCTCTGGCCCTCTTGGCCAAATATGACTGGAACTATGCTCTGGTTGCATCTGGAGGGTGTTCAAGGGCCAGAGCGGTTGAATGAATAACCCATTCATTCATTTATTTATTCATCTAAGTTCCATCTCCAATTTTTTAAAATAAATTTTATATTTAAATTTTTTTTTCTGGCCCTCAACACCGTAGATATCTGATGCGGCCCTCTGGCCAAAAAGTTTGGAGACCCCTGTATTAGAGTGCTTGTTCAGCCCAGCTATTCCCACAAGCAATCATGTATACCAAGCTGGATGCACTGGTCCCTAATCTGTCTGTGCTGAAGAAGGAGACCACTGGGATATAGTGTGGGGCAGTGTTTCCCAAACTGTGGGTCAGGACCCATAAGTGGGTCATGAACTGGTTTTTGATAGGTCACAAAAAGTTTCTGAAATTCTGAAATGACTGAAGATTGGGGTGGGGGTGGCAGTCCTTGGACTCTGTTTCTATGGAGAGCCTAGCAAATGTCTAGCAAAGTCCCTGGCAGCCTTGGAAGCACGGGACCCCAATTATTATTGACTAATAATTGATAAGTAATAATAAATAAAAATATTTCTTTCTACATCACTCTTTTTGTCTAGAAAAGCTATGTGGTTCATGAATGATCGTCATTTTAAAAAGTGGGTCCCATGCTAAAAAGTTTGGGAAGCACTGGTATAGTTTGATATGTTGTCCAAATTCTAGTCAATGTATAACCGAGAAATGGGACTCTCCCATAACACTTATACTTTTGGGGAAACATCTTCTGAAATTTCAATGTGCTACTCAGGATGCAATCCTGACCCCTTATGTCAGTGCTTTCTAGCACTGGTATAGTGGTGCCAATGGGACGTGTGCTGCATCCTGCAGTTGGGTGTCACTCACAGCGGCCTCCTCAAAGTAAGGGAATGTTTGTTCCCTTATCTTGGAGCTTTATTGCCCTTATGTCAGTGCTGGAAAGCACTGACATAAGGGGTTAGGATTGCGCCCTCAAAGAAATAACCTGGGAACCAGATTGCACCCCATGTGGGCACAATGCAAACTGATGTTCCAGGTAGGTCAAGTTGGTTCAAATTCTGGACAATGTGTAAGAATTGGGGGGGACACAATTATAACTTGCAATAACTTGAGAACTTTCAGGTTTGCATGATACCAATCTGGTGGTCATGCCCTGTTATAATTCCTGAGAGCCAGTTCTCCTTCGATCTTTTGCTGGATAGCTTACCAGTGCTGAAATAAAATGATTGTGACATCGGCTTTTGTAGTGGAGAGACAATTTTGCTAGATAGATGTTCTCCAAAACCGGTAGGTGCAGAGAGAGAGAGAGAGAGAGAGAGAGAGAGAGAGAGAGAGAGAGAGAGAGAGAGAGGTTGTCCAAAAAACTAAGCAATGGGAAATGAAAGAGAAGTGCTGCTGGTATTTTAAGAAAATAACGAAGAGCCACAGTATTCAAAATCCATAATATTTATCATCTCCCTTTTTCCCTGCTAAAGGTTTGTCCATCGGCAGTTGCAGAGGCAGAGAGGCGAAAATCAGGGCCCTGCCAGTTTGTCAAGTCAGTGGGTGCCCTGCTTATGAGTTCCAGGAGAAGCGCTTCCCTACAGCGACAAAACCCATGCAGACAGATAGCAGGCTGCTTCTCATGCTGCTCTTTCTATCTAGTAGCCCCGAATCTTAACTACAAAGAACAGCGTTCAGTTTAAGAGTTTGACCCGAAGCCTGCATGAGAGTATTTATGACCCATGACAATTAGAGGTTCAGGGATAGAAGGCGCACTGGTCTGAAGGAGTCACTAGGAAATAGCTTCATAATCTTAAGAGATTGTGAGCTCGGTCCTGTTGATTGCTAGTGCGGGCACAGCAGTGCTGCTGCTAGCCATTGTGAGAGTGCCGTAAAGCACTTTTTGATTACTCATGTGTAAGCAGTGCTAGTGGGAAGGCCTGTGCCATGCTGCTAGTGCCACATCCCAAACCAGGGCCACCGGTGGAGGTGAATAAAGTGCCAAGTGGCACAGCAGTTGGGAAATGGCGGTCGGAGGGCATTCTAGAGGTGGGGAGGGAGTGTAACAAGGTAGAACAGGAGCAGACTGGCCTAGGAGGAGGTGGGATCAGTGCAGCAGGCCCCCGTCATATCCAATCCCCTCTCCCAGGCCTGGCAGCCTTATACAGGGCTGCTCAGGCTTGCACCAGTGAATCAGCTGCCACAGATCCAAGTCGCCCCATAGGACAGGCTGGATCGTTACTCAGGGTAAGCGGAAAAGTATCCCCTTACCCCAAGGAAGCCTTCAGCCTGCTCCTAATTTGTGCTGGATACCTGGCCCCACTGCGACAGTGCAGGTTAGCATTGGGTTGACCAGCGTGTAAGACTAGAACTGCGTGGAGAGAGAAGGAAGAGATTTTAAATAAAATCTTTTTTAGCAGCCAGCAGTCGGAGCCCACTTTTTGGAAGTCATTATGAACAATGCCGGATTTAGATTTGAGCCCACCTCTCCATCATCCTGGGTTACCGGAACCCATAGAATAGTGTTCTGGAACAGAGTGTCCTCTCCAGTGCACGAAGCCTGGGTAAAATAGGTATGGAGGATAGGCTGTTACCCATGCAGCAAATCCCCCCTCTCCACGTCGCTGAAATGGTCCAATGGAAAGGCAGAAGCCAATACGGTTGGTTTCAGTGGCGTCGCAGGAGTTGCCAGAACGTGACTGTGTTCAGCCATGAACTGCCTCAGGGACTCCGGCTCCGGATTTTGCCTCGAGGTTGACTCCTGAAGCCTTTTCCATAACTGGATGTAGCCACAAGGCAGTGGAGGTTTGGGATCAGAGTTTTCCTTCTCTCAGATGAGCTGCCTTCCCAGGCTGACGAGTCCCATCTACCCGGTGGCTGTTTAGTTGCCTCTTACGACAAGTACAGCCAAACTGAGGGCCTATTATTATCCCCAGCCCTCAGGGGAAGCCCCCCCCCATATGTATAGCAAGTCCAAATGACTGGAGCGCATGCCTTGCAAAAGGGGGCATTGTTTTGCACTCCAGCAGTTTTGCATTACAGCTTGGGGGCTGGAAGATCTAGATTGCCTGGCTTGCAGCTGGCTGCTACAAACACTTTCCAGGGTGGAGCTGTTCCAGTCCAGCCTTTGCAGGTTGCTTTGCAATGGGCAGTACTTGCACTCCAGCAGTGGCGTAGCTAGATGGGGCGCAAAGCACTAAGTTTTGCAGGGTGCCTCACTGTGCCTCACAAGGGGGGCCTCCTCCCCTTCAGAACCGTTCCCGGCGGTGGGAGCAAAACGGAGGCGTACGTCTGGTTCCAAAGGTGAGGGGCCTTTTGCATACTGCAGTGAGGCTCCCTGCAAAACTTTCCTTTGCACCCCCTCTAGCTACACCACTGCACTCCAGCTATTAATACTTGCAACACACACACTATAAGGCTGCAATCCTACACACACTTACCTGGGTGTAAACCCCATTGAACAGAGTGGGACTTATTCCTAAGTAAACATGCAGAGGCTTGTGCTCTCTTAGGGATTTGAAGTTCAAATCAAAATATGGATTCCAGTGGGACAAAATAGCACACAATGTTATGCTAATGGATGCAAAAAAAGAAGAGCATCTCTGGATTTCCATTCACTTTTTTTGTGTGCAAGGCTCTTCTGCTAAAGTGGAAACAGCAATTCTATCTGCAGGAGAGGCCTTCTAATAGCAGATGGACACCTTCAGATCCAAGCTGTTATTTGTGTGGGATTCTCCCCCTCCTCGTTCATATAATTTACATTATTCTAACATTTCTTCAAGCTTAATTGTAAAATGTTGGATTTTATGTACCAACAAATTCCGTCCTTTAGAGCAGGGGTCTCCAAACTTTTTGGCCAGAGGGCTGCATCAAATATCTGGTGTGGTGTTGAGGGCTAAAAAAAAAAAAAATTAAATATAAAATTTGAATAAATAAATTAGAGATGGAACTTAGATGAGTGAATCAATGAATGAATGGGCTCATTCATTCAACCTCTCTGGCCCTCAGAACACCCTCCAGACACAATCAGAGCACAGTTCTGGTCACATTCAGTTGAGTGGCCAGAGGCTTTCAGTTGAGTGGCCAGAGGCCAGGGGACAAGAGGTTGGCCATGGGCCAGAAAGAGGCTTGCTGTGGGCTGCATCTGGCCCCCAGGCTGGGGTTTGGAGACCCCTGCTTTAGAGCCCAATCCTAACTATGTCTACTCAGACGTAAGTCCCATTATAGTCAATGGGGCTTGCTCCCAGGAAAGTGTGGACAAGATCACAGCCTTAGGGCGCAATGCTACCTTGAGCTGGAACAGGCAAGCAAAGAAGCTTGTGCTGTATCCAGCACAGGATAGGGGCCCAAGGTGGCTCAGCCAGAGGCAAGGGGAAACTTTTCCCCTTACCTCCAGGTAAGGTGCCTTTTCCCCATGGGTCTCCTCGGACTTGCGCCACCTCCTGAGGCTTGAAGCTGCTCCAATTTCCCCGGGAATGGGGGTTGGATCCGGCATAACTGTCAGATCCCAGCCCCACCTCCCACTGCCCATCTGCCCGCCCCCAGGACCGCCCACTGCCCACCCTCCCCCTGCCCAGGAACACCTCTCTCCCGCCTTCTCTCCGCCTCTTCCCCGCCCACCCCACAGGCTTGCGTCGGCCCAGCCAGCGCGGAGGCTTGTGTCAGCCTCTGCAGGCCAGCACTGGCCTGGCTTCCTCCCAAGGAGGCGCAAACTTGCCCGGCCCATGGGTGCCTCTGGATTGCGCCCGGAGTCAGCCATGTTTCGTTCAATATAGGGAGATGCAAAAAAAGAAGAGCAATTTAATATCCTTTTTCTACTTATGCAAAGACAAAGAAGGAAGGCCCATAGCCAGGGAGACAGACCAGGGACAGGCTGCACTTGCTCCCGGTGCAGAAGGGATTGTCACTCCTGAATTGGCCTTTTCAACCACACTAGATGCTGTGCCAGAACCACCATTCAGAGCGCGATACCAGAGTCTTTCGAGACTGAAGGTTGCCAACACACAGGCAAGACTTAGGGGAAATGGGCAATTTGGCGAAATGATGAAGAATATGTCATTCCCAGCACTGTGGACCAAATGACTTGTTTAGTCTACAATCTTTTCTGTGGATGATATCTTCTGAAATAGCTCTGGAGAGTGATAATGCTTTTCAGGGTCAAGCAAAATGCCACTCTGATCTTCTGATAGGGCAGCACCCTTGAACAGGGACTGCTTTATAATAATAATAATAATAATAATAATAATAATAATAATAATAATAATACAGGTATTTCTATACCACCTTTCTTGGTCCTCAGATTTCTCCTTAGACTTTATTCAAGGCGGTTTACATAGGCAGGCTATTTAAATCCCCGTAGGGATTTTTACAATTTGAAAGAAGGTTTCTATCTTTCAAGAAACCACAACATTCAGATGTTTCTTTCTTTGATCTGGTCGCATATTCTGGCCTCCATCCTCCCACGCTCAGAGCAGATGGAATAGCTCGGCTCAGCTTCTCAGCTGCTTCAAGGTCGCACGGTGCCAGTGGCCTCGAACTGGCGACCTTCGGATGTTACCTTCAGGCAAATGGAGGCTCAACTCTCTAGACCAGACCTCCTGCCCTTTGCTCATAACTCTCAGCATTCTGTAAGCAGCAAATGGAAGAGACAGTTGACAAAGTTAACATGTAGGTGCGCACAGAACCATGGGTTCACCCTGTCACTGAACATGAGAATACCTGCAGTGAGCAGAGAGAATCACTAAGTTATCCCTTCTAACATCATTATCATGCTCCCTGAGACATCTGGTGAGATACAGGAAGCTCGACAAGATGGGCCTTTGGCCTGATCTGACGGGGCTCTTCTTCTGTTCATACATTCTTATAATTGTTCTTAGTTGCATTTTTCTTTTCTCGTGACTTGATGTTATTTTCATCTCTGCTTTAGAGAAGTGAAGTGTCAATGAAGCATATGACCCAGCTCCAGGCAGTTATTTTCCAGTTCATGCTCACATGGATACCCAATGGCGTCACAAGGGTCCTGGTGTGGGAGGTCAGCACGTCATCCCTAGGATGGACCTCCTCCCATGCAGTGGGTGGGACAATGCCCCGGAAAGTGGGCATGGTGATGCACCATTGCCCCACCCATATGTGTATATAAAATACCAAGATTTAAAATTTTTTTCCAGTAGTGGTGTCACCCCCCCTGTGAGCGTCACCCTGTGTGGCCTACACCCCCCCATTACTGCACTCCTGTCACCTCTGGAGGGTGTTTTGAGGCCTTTGGGCGACCTTAGAAGGTCACTTATGGTTCCCCCCCCCCCAAAAAAATCCCATAAGTAGTCTTCTAAGGCATCCCAAAAGCCTTAGAGGCATCCCAAAAGCCTTAGAGCCTCTGAGGCCCATGGAGGCCGCAGGCCTCAGAACACCCTCCAGAGGCGACAGGGGTGCAGCTCCCATCACCTCTGAAAGGTCCATGTTGGGCCAATCCCACAAGTTTGCGACCTGCGGATAATCAAATCCACGGGTCCCGAATCAGTGCATAATGAGGCCCCACTATATTCCAACAGTGCAATCCTAGGCAGGCCTACTCAGCCTCATTGACTTCTATAGAGCTTACTCTCAGGTAAGCGTGTATAGGATTTCAGTCTAATGTCCTGGTGGTGTTTTCTGACTTTTGCTTTTTTTTATCCATTCATTCTATGCCTAAGTAATTGATTTTGCATGTATTTACAATAAACATGTAGAGCTTTCTACCCAACTGCACTGAAAAGCAGCTACAAATCCACATTCTGGTAATTCTCCTGTTGGAACTGATTTTGTGCTGTTCCATAAGTCAACAGGATAACTTGGTAGCAAACCGTGTAATGTCTACCCTTGCAGCCTCCAGTTTCCTCTTAGAGAATGGAGGTTGCTGTCAAGTTCAGCGTGGTTGCAATCAGGTGACATCAGCATGGACAAGGAACAAAGACTTGGGCAGCTGAATCTTAAGCTGCCCTGGTGCCCAGCGATAGAGCGGGTCTTTGGTGGCAAAGTGCTTTATGGCACTTTTACAACACCCAGCGCCAATGGTGCGAGTGAACCGCAGATGCTGGGCTCCTTTGGATTGGACCCTGAGAGTAGTGGCAAGATTATAAAGTGTTCTTAGGTGCAGCAACTATTACCCTGCACATGCCTGATCTTGGAAGCTAAGCAGGGTCAGGCCTGGTTAGTACTTGGATGGGAGACCACCTGGGAATACTGGGTGCTGTAGGCTTATACCATAGTCTTTCGAGACTGAAGGTTGCCAACCAACCAGGTTCAAATGGTGATATGTGAAAGCCACAGTTATTTATTAATGGCATGTACATTTTCCTACCCACAGAGCTGTCCAAGTATCTCTTTAGACACTTGACATTTTAAAAAACTTAAATGCAGACTTAAAAGGGGGTTTGTGAATAGGATTCCAGTATTTGATACACTCAAATACAGTACCTTTGTGGATGCTAGCTGAATTTTTAACTGAGGAGGGCAATTTTAAATTCGTTTTAATCCTACCTGAATGGGCAACTTCACAAGGTGCTACTGGGGGAACTACTGTTCTTCTCTCCATTGGCTGTTGCATTTCTTGATCAAAAATATTTTCCATTTGGTTGAATAGTGGTTTATTTCCATAAAAATGGTGTGTGGCAAGAAGTTACAAGTATGAATGGTTTTAACCTTACACATACCGAATGTCCATATTTTGCTTCACTCTTCAATTTGTTTTCACAGTCAAAATTAAAACTCACTCCTTCCCCACAGATTTATTGTCAAATGCTAAACATTCCAATCTCGGTTTATTGTCAAAACAATATAAGTGAAAATCAAAATGCAAGAAAAGGGAGATATGATAGAGCAGAATATAGAACAGCAGTGGCATAGCTAGAGGGTGTGCAAAGCACTAAGGTGCAATCCTAAATGTGCCTTGGGTCGCAAATGTGCCATAAAGCACATTTGTGCCTCCTTAAGAGTCGGCTGGGCTGGCGCAGGGACACCGGGGCAGGGGGAGGGTGGGTGGAAGGTGGTCCTGAGGCAGGTAGGTAGGGAGTAGGAGGCAGGCTGGACTCAGCTGCTATGCCAGATCCCAACCCCTTTCCCCAAGCAGCTTTCAGCTGTTCCACTCTCCTTGGATTTATGCCACCTCCATAGGTGGCACAAGTCCGAGGAGTCCCATTGGGGCTGCGGTGGTTTACCCAGGGGTAAGGGGAAGAGTTTCCCCTTCAGCTGAGCCACCTATCTTGGGCCCCTATCTTGCGTTGGATACAACTCAGGCCTCCTCCTGGCCTGCCTGCCTGCATGATAGGATTGCGCTGCACATTTTGCAGGGAGCCCCACTATGGTGTGCAAGTGGTCCCTCCCCCTCCCCTTCGGAGTCATTCTGGGTAGGGGAGCAAAATGGAGGCATTCACCTTAGTGCTCCGCACCCCCTCTAGCTACGCTACTGGCTAGTTGTCAAACTGACAGGTGGACAGCAGAATGCTTACTCAGAATCCGTATCTTGCTCATTAGTAGGGGAGAAAAACGTCACATGTAATCTTTGCTTTTGTTCGATGCGTGGAAGTCGACCAAATGACTTTATTTCATTTCCAAGCTGCCTTGAGAAAATCTGCCTGAAAAGCAGAGCGCAAATTTTTTTCTGGCAAATAAATAAATAAATAAATAAATAAATAAGTTTCCTTGTAGCAATTTGTCTCATGGGGCCTATGATTATCTGATGCGATGCATTTTAAGAACACTTCGCTGGAATATATTTTTAAGAAGATTGCTTTAAAATAAATGCACACAGACCATCTCTTTGGCTTCACTTGTCCTTGTTGCGATATCCTTTGCTTCCAAAGGGTAGAATTTTGTCCAACAAAATTTAAGCGGGTGGTTAATTTTATCTCAAATTTCACGTGGCCGGCAGTTTCCCTTTTACTTCGCTGTGCCGCCATTTCTGTCACTTAGTATTAGAAGTATTACTTACAGAGTAGTAATTACCTCTGACACATAATTATTATGGTTTTGATGACAAGAAGGCCTTTTCTTCTGCTGCTTTCATAACATATATTCCTGAAAGCACGGGGCTTATTGAATGTATTTAAAAGTTTAAAAGCAAGTTGGCTTTAGATTGCACTCTGGGATAAGAAGTGAAATGAAAAGAGTGGGGGGTGGGGGAGGGGGAGAGAAAAAAAAAACCTAAGAGAAGGAGACCATTTGAAAGTTTCATAGATGATCTCACACCGGCAGACTGGCTGGAGAAAGCCTCCAAGTGTTGTTGATGCCGAGTTGAGAGTGAGAGCAGGTGAACCGTCTCACAGCAACCCAGACGGATCCCCAACAGGAAAGGAGTGCTTTTAAAGTTAATAAACTGAAGGAGGTTTTGGGGGGGGGGGAATAAAAAAGGGAGGCTCTTGGCAAGGGCACATAAACTACACAAATGAGTTTCTAATCTTGCCACATGGGCATGTTTCCAACTCCGCACTCTGAGTCAACCCCAGCTGCAGGCCTGGATGAGCAGTTTAACAATCCTTAGCTTTTTTTTCTTTAATGATCACAATCAGGAATATCATGTTTCTTGAGGCTGGGGGCTACGTGGGATTTAAACAGGGCAAGGAGCTGGCACTCCTCCAACCATACCTGCAGCTGTGTTTCTGGGAAGGTTAGAAAACAGAAGGCTCCTGCCATGGTTTCTGCTATCCCACCCCCTCCAGTCTCCCCCACCCTGAGTCATGCACAGTTAAAAGGTAGGGGGAAATAGACGGATGGAACATTTTAGGAACATTCTCTCATTTGAGATTTCATCTAAAGGACATCTGTAAAGGGGAGGAGTGGACATCTCCTATGTGGATCAGGTGACTATTTCGGGTGGAAAGAATACTTAAAAATCCTGAAAAGCTATATTCACGCACATAAAAATGAAGAGGACGTGGAGAGACGCAATGTGTTTATAAGGCTAAATGCAGAAACACATGTATACATAACAAGGAAATCCCAGCACATGCAACAGGCATTTCATGAACGCTGGTTCACTGCTCTGTCCAAACTAGATCTGTCTGATCATGAGTGAAATCGCACTCGTCGACAGGATGCTGTTTTCGTAGCCATTTTGGCAAAAGCCTTATTTGTGGAACGTCCTTGCAATGCAAGCAATAAATAGGCAATAGATCTTATCTATAATAACACAAAATGGAAATAAAAGGCGTTGCGTTTGACAAGGGATTTATGTAGCATTCTTCCAACACAGACTCGTGCATGCCTCTGGGGTACGGAATGCCGTTGGAATCTCAAACATCTCATACACCGTAATCCCAGGTGTGGCTGGAATCAATGCAAGGATGTTTTCCATAAACAGTTTCTAGGAGATGGTACGTTCAAATAAATTCAAACATCTCTGGTGTGAGGAAATATTCTAAATAACTCTGGGAGAATCTTCTCTCGGGAGAACAATTGGCCTATTCTCAGGAGAAAAGAGGCATGCTTGTTTTACATAGATGGAAGGAATGTTCCACAGTTCTTGTGTTACAGGGCAGAGTGACAGCGGAACCGTGAGATATTTTGTTTACTATTTTTAGGCCTTCCCTATACATGTGAAGGGGTTATTCACAATCTTCTCCTACTTGTAGATGCATAAGTCCCTTGTGTAGAAATGGCTCAGTGAAAAATCTCTCCTCGTATTAAGAACCTAAGAGCATAAGAAAAGCCTCGTGGGATCAGGCCAAAGGCCCATCTCATCAAGCTTCCTGTATCTCTCAGTGGCCCATGAGATGCCTCAGGGGGCGAAGAAGACAATAAGCTACCTGCATCCTGTTGTCACTCCCTGGCACCTGACATTCTGAGGTAGCCCACTTCCAAAAACCAGAAGGTTACACATACCCATCATGGCTTGTCACCTGTGATGGACTTTTCCTCCAGAAATCTGTCCAAACCCCTTTTAAAGGCATCTAGGTCAGATGCCATCATCATATCCTGAGGCAAGGAGTTCCACAGATTAATGACATGCTGGGTAAAGAAATATCTTCTTTGTTCTGATTCTCTCACCACTCGACTTTAGTGGATTTCCCTTGGTTCTGGTTCTGTGTGAGAGGGACACACAACATGAGATCAGACATGAATGAAAAAGAAGCACAAGTTTCTTGTACTGGTGCCACTGGTATCAGACTGATATCAGCAATGTTTAGTGGGCCTCCCTATCTGTGAGGGTTTGGTTCCCGTACCCCATGCGGGCACCAAAATCTGGGGATGATCACTGAAGTCATGCTGACAAAATGACATAAATTGCATAAATTTATGTAATTTGCATAAATGTACAGAAATAGCATAATACATAAGTTGCATAAACTTGTGCAAATTGCATACATTGCCTAAAGCATATGTAAATTGCCTTAAACTTATATCAGTTGCCTAAACTTGCGTGAATGGGTGGGCATGAGGTCAGCAAGGTCAGCTGATGATGTGAATTTTTTAAAATACATTTTCAATCTGTGGTTGACTAAGGATCGAATCCGATACAATGTGTACCAGCTCACTGCCAGCATGCACAGTTGCAAACATGCCATAAGGGATGTTTGAAGGGGTTAGTGCCAGCCCAGTGCTGGGGCAGGCACGGTGCAAGCCCACACTGGGTTGGCGCCTGCTGGGGGATGATGAAGCACCGCCTGGCGCTCCATAGGAGTGCCAGGCAGTCAAGAGGGAAGTGGGGGATGTGGGGGGATGTGGGGGGAGGCATTCTGGGGCAGTGGGCATGTGGGGAGAAGGCATAGTGGGGGGAAGGAGGAGAGCAAGAGGGGGACTGGCCCAGCAGAGCTCTGGTTCACCAGATCCTGAGCCCCACGTCTGGGCTCCCGATCTGACACAGGATTCCCTTACTCTGGAATTACAAATATCTCTGCAAATTACATTGCTCCACAGAGTTAGCAGTAGTATATGTATTACAGAATTCAGTCCTTGTCTTTTCACTGGAAAATCCACAAGGTAGTGAGCAGTCATTAAAATCCAACAGCAAATATTAAAACCGCAGAAGCAGCCAAAACAACAAAATAAAAGTCAGCAATAATTTGTCGGACATCAGGAAATATTGGCTTGGATCCAAAGGTGCTAGAAGACCCTTAGGCTTATGGAATGGTGGTGTTTGACTTCATGAAAAGTCATCATATGAGAAAAGAGTACCAGATCCAGAGAAGCTTCTCATTTGCACAAACTCTTGTGTGGGACTTTATACAAGCTCTTTTCAAACCCTTTTTATTGCCCTCTAGAACTGATATGTTACAGTCCATATCTTATTTACTATGCTTCTCATGATGCAGCGGTACCCTAATTGAGCGCTGTGGTGCCTGAGGGCACACCGTGAGCTCACAGGGGCACCATGGGATATTCCTGGTGGCCTCTTTTTCCACGTCTCCCAGGTGCTGCTATTTGGATTGCACAAGATCTCATGAGAATCGCGCAAAATCTTGTGCGATCCAAGATAGTGGCACCCAGAAGAGCCTGGAAGAAGAGGTTGTCATGAAAGAAGGTTGCCATGACCCCGGCACTGTAGATACCTGCCTATAAGGCGAGAAATTTCTGCCAACAAATCAAGCATAGTTTGTCTCCTCGTCTTATCTGCACGTCGTTCAGGGATCAAGGCTGTTCAGATTGTCACAGCAGCCAGGAGGAATCTGGAAGAGCTTTAAAGGGTCATGGAACATTCCATGATTTGGGGCTCAAAGCCTGCCCTCGACTTATCTGTGAGATCGGTTTATAGGCGAGTATCTGTGATGAGTTTGGGAACTGCTGCTGTAGTGTTATCCAACTCCCATGACTCTGCACTGTTAAAGGGTTCTATAGAACTAGTGATTCCATAAAAGTGTATGGAATAACACCCCATTATTTTCTCCTTCTGTTCTCTGTTCTTTCGCTCCTAGCCATTCACAGCAGAGACAGATTCAACCAGAGCAATTGTATGGCCTCACAAGCAGAAAGGGCAACAAAATCTTCTCCTAATCGTCTAAAAGAAAACAGGGAAAGAGCGAAGTGCACAAACTTAGGGAGAGAGTTCTACAATAGTGGTGCCACTGCTGAGAAGGCCCTAGCCCTAAAGGGATTTCAGTAATAGAAGACAACATTTTCACATTTGGTGGGGGTAGCGTAGGCATATTGATAAAAGTAGAAAGTGAAGTTTGAAATAGGGAAAAGTCCCATGAGGATTGCACTGTGATTATACAGCAGACTGGCATTTTCCAAGCACGGAAAAGATATGCCTTAAAGAATGTCGTGATGCAGAACATTTCATTCAAGAAGGAAACTACCTGATTGCTTCTGTATGAAGCATAACATAAGAACATAAGTAAAGCCCCTCTGGATCAGTCCAAAGGCCCATCTAGTCCAGCTTCCTGTATCTCACAGTGGCCCACCAAATGCTTCAGGGAGCACAAAAGACAGCAAGACACAACCTTCGTCCTGGGGCCCTCCCCTGCATCTTGCACTCTGAGGTAGCTACCTCTAAAACCAGGAGCCTGCACAGACCTATCATGACTGGTAACCTGTGACGGACTTTTCCTCCAGCACAAATTCAGGACACACCACCACTTGATACACAGAAGGAGAAACCCAGTCCTGTGCTTACTGAATGGGATCTGCAAAACATAGAACAGGGAGACAGACAGGCCTATAATGAAACTGCCAGAACAAAAACATAATGCAGGCAACAGGGAAATTGCATTTGTGGCTCCTGCGTTCTTCCTCACTGCTTCACCCAGAAACACAACAATTATTGTTAAACAACTTAAAAGAACATCTCTAATTTTAGCACTTTTCAGTATTTAATGGGTCGGGGCGGTGGGAAGAAGAGAGGAGGCGTTTGCTGCAAATGACTCATGTTGTATTTTAGGCCCCTGAACCAGGTTTAGTAACATGGAAATTTAGAATAAGCCTTGAATGTCTGTTTCCCTTCTTCTACTCCTTCTCCAAAAGACGGATTTAACGAATAACTCTTTCAGCTCAGCATGGATAGACATTTACGTATTCTTGGTGCTGGAAGTCCTGACGTGTTTTTTTTTTTCCTATGGCGAACCCGGAGACATATGGTAAATCGCAGGTCTCTGGGGCTGTCAGAGTTATAGGCCAGCCTGGAGTAGAGAATATGATAAAGTTTTGCAGGTCCTGTTTAGTTAAGGCAGAAAAGCTGGGATCCCGCCAATCTCTCCACGACTCAAGGCTCTTTTCACAGTCCAAAATTATTTGGCTTAAACATTTCCAACTGTGAGGAGGTCCCATTCCACTGATTATGCAGTCATTCACTTTTCCACATCAACATCAAAGTCATTAACAACTGAGTATTATTGCATTGGCTGGAATTCAGTTAAAGACTAGAGGGATGTTGCTCTTTATTAAGATAAAGCATGGCTTGGTTATGTCACCCATGAAATAATCAATTTACTGTGTGGGTTAATTTCCTCCTCCTTTGATCTGTGAATTAAATTCAACCAATCCTTGTATCGCAGAACTGCCACTAAAGAGATGGTTTCAAATGACTATCCACATTTTCTGGTGAGGATGGTCTTATAAATAGAGTGTGCAAATGTTGTCAGCATTGGTACAAGTGATCTCTGAAAGCCATCAAAGTTTTTATGGTGTCTTTGCCCCCTCCCCATTTCAATTATTTTCTTCAAGGGTTTAAAGGAAAATCCAAATACACTGTAGCAGCGAGTTATCTGCTTTTGGCCTTCATGGAATAGGAAACTGTCAAAAAGAGAAAAGCATAACCCTGGAGTTTATGACATGTTTAAACTCTGCATTTTTTTTTCTTTTTAACCAGGGAAGTGTGGTAAATTTTGGGTTGTACAGAAACCCCCTGAGAAATGTAACTTGTCTTAGAGAAACTCATTTGACATTCCTTGAAAATTCTCAGATGCCTCTTAGGAAGAACCCTGAAATGTGCTCCGAATTTCACTTTCTCAATATTTTAGTGTATCACGATGGTACGTTTAACCGTTTTGATGGAGACGTTGGATAGCCATGTTCTTGTGCATTTACAATGAAGTTTTTCAGTGGGAATGTTGTGGTTCCTGCTCATCCAATTCTGCCCAACAGACCATGCTTTGTAGTCAGACTACGGGCGCAATCCTAACCCCTTATGTCAGTGCTTTCCAGTACTGGCATAGCGGTGCCAATTGGACATGTGCTGCATTCTGCATTTGGGTGTCACTCATGGAGGCCTCCTCAAAGGAAGGGAATGTTTGTTCCCCTACCTCAGAGCTGCATTGCCCTTATGTCAGTGCTGGAAAGCACTGACACAAGGGGTTAGGATTGCGCCATACATTACTAATATACAGGGATGAGTTGGAGTCACAGCGCCAAGTATCAGGTCAAGTCCCGAGTCTCTGTTCCAGACTTGAGTCGCAAATGAGTCATAAAGGGAGGCCGTTGCATCTCATCCAGAACCGTTTTTTGAGTCATTTTTACTTGAGTCTGAGTTGTTTTTTTTTTGAGAAATGAGTCAAGTTGTGGAAGAGGCAGGAAAAGAAACAGGTACACACACAGACACACAAAACAGAGTCGCAAGCACACACAAAAGTGAGTCTTGACACTATTGAAGCCACGAGTCTTTTCTGAGTCAGCCCCGAGTCATTGGTGGGCATGACTCAAGTCTCCCATGAGTCGGGGAAAGCCTGTTTTTTGCGACATGAGTCTGAGTTGCAGCCCTTATCTGCTAATGTACTAATAATGAGCTGACAGTGCAAGCCTTATGAAGGCTATTGATATTTCCACCTGCTCTTTGGTGTGAGCGAAGAATCTTGGCAGCCCTTCAATTGAGAGATGAAGGAGCTGCTTGTCAGCCAGCGTGGGAGGCAACTGGGGTCCAGAAGTGAGACCAGACCATGAAAGATCCATCTGAAATGTTGTGTGGTTCTTGAAAGACAGAACCTTTCTGTGATTGTAAAAATCCCCTCGGGGGTTTAGAGATAGCCTGCCTATGTGAACCGCCTTGGATAAAGTCAGAGGAATAATCCGATGACCAGAAAGGCAGTATATAAATACCAGTATTATTATTATTATTATTATTATTATTATTATTATTATTATTATTATTATTATCCCCTGGGGGCTGGGAATAAGAATAGGCCCTCAGTTTGGCTGTACTTGTCGTAAGAGGTGACTAAACAGCCACCGGGTAAATGGGACTCGTCAGCCTGGGAAGGCAGCTCATCTGAGAGAAGGAAAACTCTGATCCCAAACCTCCACTGCCTTGTGGCTACATCCGGTTATGGAAAAGGCTTCAGGAGTCAACCTCGAGGCAAAATCTGGAGCCGGAGTCCCTGAGGCAGTTCATGGCTGAACACAGTCACGTTCTGGCAACTCCTGCGATGCCGCTGGAACCAACCGTATTGGCCTCTGCCTTTTCATTGGACCATTTCAGTGACGTGGAGAGGGGGATTTGCTGCATGGGTAACAGCCTATCCTCCATACCTACTTTACCCAGGCTTCGCGCACTGGAGAGGACACTGTTCCAGAACCACCATTCAGAGCGTGACACCATAGTCTTCCGAGACTGAAGGATGCCAACAGATATTATTATTATTATTATTTCAACATGGTTTGTTTCATTGCATTCTTCATGAAATCACACATCAAATGATAAATAACATGAAGGTATTATTAGAAAACACCAAGATTTTAAAATTTTGACCAATAGAGGTGTCATCCTCCCTGTCCTAGTCACCCAGTGTAGCTCGCACCCAGCTAGCAATGCCACTGCTCAGAACTAAGTCCCATTAAGTTTAATGAAATGGACAGCCCAATCCTATGTAATGCTCTCTCCTGCCAATGCAGCTGTGTCATCAGACCACTGTATTGGAATCTCGGTAGATCTGGCAAGGAGGTAGGGTGTGGTGTCAGCAGTGGCCCCTTTAAGGGTAAGGCCTGGGCATCCAGCAGAGTGTGCTGCACAGCTGCAGCCACTTGAAGGCAATAGGGCCCTTGGGGATATAAGGAGCACCTGAGGCAGGAAGGGGGTGTGGGCAGCAGAAGGAGGAAGGCTTGAGGAAGGGGAGACTGGAGACATGGACTGAGGAATTGATGGGTGAATGCACTTTGGAGACTGCTGGAACAGACTGCTGGAGACACTGGAGTTTGGTGTGTGGCTGCTGTGCCCAAGACCTGCTGAGGACCAAGGGGCTGCTGTAGTGGTGGGAGGCTGCTGGTAGGAGGGAGGACCTCTGCAGGTTGAACAGGTGAGCTACCCTGGAGGTGGGGTCCAGCAGGACTGCAAGGCAGAACCAGGGTCATTTTTGAGGAAAGAAGGGCAGCTAATTAGCTACATGTGGGCATAATTCTCCAGGCAGAGCTTGGATTGGGATTTGGCAGAACAGCCACATGCTGCATCCTGTGGGGGAGGGGACAGTCCCAGAGAACTCCTCCAGGTAAGAGAACACTTGTCCCTTTTCCAAGGGTAAGCATCAGCCAAGATGGGTGTATTCAAATGTGCACCAGCAATTTGGTGGCACAAGTCTGAGTGGACCCCATCAAGGCTTGGAAAGGGGATAGCACATTGGGAGTGCTGATGCTGCTAATATTGCCCCCTTCCAGGCCTCAATACACTCTCTGCCCCATTCCACCCCTTTCCCACCTCTGCTCAACCCCTGCATCGACTTGCCTGAGCCAGGGCTTCTTTGGAGCCCCAGCTGCACAGAATGGTGGGTTGTCTTTTACAACAAAAGCACATGAAGCAGGCCCAAAGGACTGGGCCCTTACGCAAAGGTTAGTGTGTAGGATTTCAACGTAAGGCTAGTGTCAGACTTTCCACTTAGTGTTGAATTGAGAGGATAACTTCAAGGGTCCAAACCCATGAACTGTTTACTCAGAAGAGCAACTCCAGCTTGAAAGCCAAGTGCCTTTATTTGATGCGTTGATGCATGAAATGCATTGATGCATTTGATGTAGTTCTCCACTGCCAATGATGTGCTGCGGCTTGTGGCATAGCTAGAGGGGGGGAAGCACTAAGTTTTCTAGGGAGCCTCACTGCAGCATGGAAGCAAATGCCTCTGTTTTGCTCCCATTGCCCAGAATGAAGTTGCAGATCTCTTGACTAAGGTATGCAACTTGTCCCTCAAAACGGCCATGGTGCCAGAAGATTGGAGGATAGCAAATGTCATGCCTATTTTTAAAAAGGGAAAGAGGGGGGACCCGGGAAACTATAGGCCGGTCAGCCTAACATCCATACCGGGTAAGATGGTGGAATGCCTCATCAAAGATAGGATCTCAAAACACATAGACGAACAGGCCTTGCTGAGGGAGAGTCAGCATGGCTTCTGTAAGGGTAAGTCTTGCCTCACCAACCTTATAGAATTCTTTGAAAAGGTCAACAGGCATGTGGATGCGGGAGAACCCGTGGACATTATATATCTGGACTTTCAGAAGGCATTTGACACGGTCCCTCACCAAAGGCTACTGAAAAAACTCCACAGTCAGGGAATTAGAGGACAGGTCCTCTCGTGGATTGAGAACTGGTTGGAGGCCAGGAAGCAGAGAGTGGGTGTCAATGGGCAATTTTCACAATGGAGAGAGGTGAAAAGCGGTGTGCCCCAAGGATCTGTCCTGGGACCGGTGCTTTTCAACCTCTTCATAAATGACCTGGAGACAGGGGTGAGCAGTGAAGTGGCTAAGTTTGCAGACGACACCAAACTTTTCAGAGTGGTAAAGACCAGAAGTGATTGTGAGGAGCTCCAGAAGGATCTCTCCAGACTGGCAGAATGGGCAGCAAAATGGCAGATGCGCTTCAATGTCAGTAAGTGTAAAGTCATGCACATTGGGGCAAAAAATCAAAACTTTAGATATAGGCTGACGGGTTCTGAGCTGTCTGTGACAGATCAGGAGAGAGATCTTGGGGTGGTGGTGGACAGGTCGATGAAAGTGTCGACCCAATGTGCGGCGGCAGTGAAGAAGGCCAATTCTATGCTTGGGATCATTAGGAAG
This sequence comes from Tiliqua scincoides, assembly GCF_035046505.1. Classification (NCBI taxonomy): domain Eukaryota; kingdom Metazoa; phylum Chordata; class Lepidosauria; order Squamata; family Scincidae; genus Tiliqua; species Tiliqua scincoides. Next base: position 9,438,142 of record NC_089821.1, on the reverse strand, counting down.
GGTATTGAGAACAAAACGGCTAGTATTATAATGCCGTTGTACAAATCTATGGTAAGGCCACACCTGGAGTATTGTGTCCAGTTCTGGTCGCCGCATCTCAAAAAAGACATAGTGGAAATGGAAAAGGTGCAAAAGAGAGCGACTAAGCTGATTACGGGGCTGGGGCACCTTCCTTATGAGGAAAGGCTACGGCGTTTGGGCCTCTTCAGCCTAGAAAAGAGACGCCTGAGGGGGGACATGATTGAGACATACAAACTTATGCAGGGGATGGACAGAGTGGATAGGGAGATGCTCTTTACACTCTCACATAATACCAGAACCAGGGGACATCCACTAAAATTGAGTGTTGGGCGGGTTAGGACAGACAAAAGACAATATTTCTTTACTCAGCGTGTGGTCGGTCTGTGGAACTCCTTGCCACAGGATGTGGTGCTGGCGTCTAGCCTAGACGCCTTTAAAAGGGGATTGGACAAGTTTATGGAGGAAAAATCCATTATGGGGTACAAGCCATGATGTGTATGCACAACCTCCTGATTTTAGAAATGGGTTATGTCAGAATACCAGATGCAAGGGAGGGCACCAGGATGAGGTCTCTTGTTATCTGGTGTGCTCCTTGGGGCATTTGGTGGGCCGCTGTGAGATACAGGAAGCTGGACTAGATGGGCCTATGGCCTGATCCAGTGGGGCTGTTCTTATGTTCTTATGTAATGGCTCCAAAGGGGAGGGGAGGGGCGACTTGCACGCTGCAGTGAGTCTCCCTTAGTGCTTTGCCCCCCCCCAGCTACACCACTGGCTGCAGCAAAAGTTATAGCAGTTCTATCTTAGATTCCTTCTGATCAATATCACTTCCTTCTATAATGAGGTTTTAGGACTTTGTCTGGAATTTTTATACGTTCTTGTTCCTTAATTAAAACATGATAAAAGCAGGATGCAAAAATATTATGATTCCTTGGGCTTAGTTTTGTTTATTTTAAGGCTCAACTGCCAGTTGGTTCAAGTCCTGGTTCAAGTCCTGGTGTGCTTAGAACTTCCACAAAGTCACTGGTTTTTTTTTGTCCTGCAAAAAGTGAAAACACAACTGCAGAAATTCCCCACTGAGGGTTAAGCACATCATTTCGCTTGCGCTAAATTCTGCCACAGGCAGTAGCAGGAGAGCTAAACAAACCACTGCTAGGCTTTTATTGACTGATTTGCAAGACTGATAGGTTCATACCCACCACTGACAGGGTTTTTTTTTCCCTTTGTCATCCAGCCAAACTAATCATACAAAAGCCAAAGACAAGGGAAAGTGTTGTTCTGGTAAACACACTGGCCACAGTCCACATGTCCAACTGAGTTATACATGCTAAAAATACTGAGTTCAGTGGGCTACAGCAGCCTGTGGGTCACGAAGCTTTATTTGGGGGTGGGGGTTGCGGCAACCTTTCACAGCCTGGGCAAGAGAGGGCTTGGAACCAATCCAATAATGGTACTGCCTTATCCCAGTTGAGTTTTTGATATAATCCTGCACAGCCTCTTCTTGCTGTCTTGCCCCACAGCTCCTAGCACTGGCCCTGCTCAGGCTGGAACCTCACAGGGTTGTTGTGAAGACAAAAGAGAAAGGGGGAAATGGGTGGTGGCAATGGGGGCAGGGGTGAGCAGATTTGGTCCTGAGAGGGGGATAAGAACATAAGAACAGCCCCACTGGATCAGGCCATAAGCCCATCTAGTCCAGCTTCCTGTATCTCACAAATGCCCCAGGGAGCACACCAGATAACAAGAGACCTGCAAGGCCTCCTGGGAATTGTAGTTTAAGAACATAAGAACAGCCCCACTGATCAGGCCATAGGCCCATCTAGTCCAGCTTCCTGTATCTCACAGCGGCCCACCAAATGCCCCAAGGAGCACACCAGATAACAAGAGACCTGCAAGGCCTCCTGGGAATTGTAGTTTAAGAACATAAGAACAGCCCCACTGATCAGGCCATAGGCCCATCTAGTCCAGCTTCCTGTATCTCACAGCGGCCCACCAAATGCCCCAAGGAGCACACCAGATAACAAGAGACCTGCAAGGCCTCCTGGGAATTGTAGTTTAAGAACATAAGAACAGCCCCACTGATCAGGCCATAGGCCCATCTAGTCCAGCTTCCTGTATCTCACAGCGGCCCACCAAATGCCCCAGGGAGCACACCAGATAACAAGAGACCTCATCCTGGTGCCCTCCCTTGCATCTGGCATTCTGGGATGGAATTGGCTGTGGGTTCCCACTTTCATACTTTATTTCTTTATTTACTGGGGCCGTGGCACAAAAATGGTCAAAGGCCACTGGGCTAAAGCATACTTCACCACATTGGATTGTGACCTCTGTGCTTTGTGTGTTGTCAGGGAAATATTTATTTTTCCCCTGTTGGAAACAGAACGGTTACTCCTTGATTTTGAACCTCCCACTCATGAATTTCATGGGAGAAAAATGTATCGTTGTCAGGACGGCAGAAAAGGGATCCCTGATTGGCTCCTGATACAAGGAGCACCAGCAATCCCAGTAATGTTGGCAGCAGGCCACCCTCTAACGGGAGGCTAAATGTAACCTGCTGATTAGAATTGAGAAATCAGCAGCAATGGGGATATTGACACTGCACTCAAATGCAGCAATCAGGAAGCAGTGGTGTCACTAGGGTTTGCATCACCAGATGAGGGAGGGCAGTGCGTTTCCCCATGATGGACCTCCTCCCATGCAGTGGGCATGGCAATGCCCCAGACGGTGGGCATGGTGATGCATCACTACCCTGCCCCACTGGGTCTTTTTTGCTATTTAGTTGGCAGCCTTCAGTCTTGAGAGACTCTGGTATCGCGCTCTGAATGGTGGTTCTGGAACAGCATCTAGTGTGACTGAAAAGGCCGATTCGGGAGTGACAATCCCTTCCACACTGGGAGCAAGTGCAGTCTGTCCCTGGTCTGTCTCCCTGGCTATGGGCCTTCCTTCTTTGCCTCTTTGCCTCAGACTGTTGGCCAAGTGTCTCTTCAAACTGGGAAGGGCCATGCTGCACAGCCTGCCTCCAAGCGGGCCGCTCAGAGGCCAGGGTTTCCCACCTGTTGAGGTCCACTCCTAAGGCCTTCAGATCCCTCTTGCAGATGTCCTTGTATCGCAGCTGTGGTCTACCTGTAGGGTGCTTTCCTTGCACGAGTTCTCCATAGAGGAGATCCTTTGGGATCCGGCCATCATCCATTCTCACGACATGACTGAGCCAACACAGGCGTCTCTGTTTCAGCAGTGCATACATGCTAGGGATTCCAGCTTGTTCCAGGACTGTGTTGTTTGGAACTTTGTCCTGCCAGGTGATGCCGAGAATGTGTCAGAGGCAGCGCATGTGGAAAGCGTTCAGTTTCCTCTCCTGTTGTGAGCGAAGAGTCCATGACTCGCTGCAGTACAGAAGTGTCTTTTTTGCTATAACTTTTGATAAAATAGAGATATTTCAACATGGATTGTTTCATTACATTCTGCATGAAATTACGCATCAAATGATATATTACGTGCTGGTATTATTCAAAAATACCAAGATCTTAAAAATTTTAGCCAGTAGTGGTGTCATCCCCCTCATGCGTGACACCCAGTGAGGCCTGCAGCCCCCCTAGAGACACCCATGTCAGGAAGGAAGAATCATTTTTCATTGACAATAAGAGGTTAAAGCAGTGGTTTTCAGGTTCTCCCAGGTTCTCACACAGTCTTATGCAATTCAAGATAGCGATGCTCAGGAGAGCTGGTAAGGTTGCCAGGGACATCCTGTGGCATCCCTGTGAGTTCACTGTGGTGCCATGGTGCAAAGATTGGGAACAATTGGGTTAAGGTACTCAGTATACATTAATTACAACATCATTTAATCAGGCTGATAGATGAATGAGATATCAACCCAAAGACATTAATGACAAATAACATTTATTAAAGACAAGTATTATAAGCAGTGACAATTCACAAGTCCTGATTTATGAAGTTCACAGCATCACTACAGATGTTGGCTAGCCCAAAATGTTGACAACTTATTAAGGGAAGGGTACTTCAGAACTGGGGAGGAACAAGAGTGCGAACAGGAGGGGATGGAGTTGAATGGTAGGGTATGGGCTTTGACAGTTCAAACTCTAGCATCCTCACCATTTAAATGATCTTTTGTAGCATGTAAACACAGTTGCTAGGATGTCTGTTGCCAGTTCGACAAATGATCTAGATAGACCACTGGTGGTCACCATTGAACTCGCCTGAAGGTTGTCCCTTTTCTTTGAAGGCCTCCAGCGGTGTACGTGAGAACTGACTGGATTTAGCTCTGGCCCCATCAAATTACAGATGAAGACTATTGTCAGATCCAATAGTCTACTCTAGACAATTTTTTTGTGGTAGTGTTTTTGGTGTACAAATACAGTACAAGTTCTGGCAATGTTCTTCAACACTGTCAGTAAAAGCATCTCAATTACAACATATCCTCTTAACAAGTTTGAAGCAGAATATGCTACAGATATTTAAAAATGTGCCAAGCATATTACGCCCACTGCCAATTTTAGTCCCAGTAAATTATCCTCTGTTTGCAAGTCCCTGCCTGTTGCTGTTCATAGATTGTGTAACTCTGATTTCAGCTTTCGTTCACTGCCTTTCTGTTTATATGAGAGAATTCAGAGGAAATCAATATTGAAGCATTTGTATATAGTATAGGCAGTATTTGCAACTGCACAAAGCAGGAAGTCTAGTTTATGGTGTTTTTTTCATGTGTGCTCAGGATTATTCAGAGGCCAAACAAATATCACCATTGCACATTTAATGATGTCATGGTATGGAATGGTATGTTTCATTATACCTTCTATAGGTACACTGTCTGAGTCAATTTCTTCCTCTCTTGCAATTTGCATTGACCTCTGAAGGTGGAACAGGCCCGGGAAGTGGGTTAGGACTCAATGGGTGCTACTGCTGCCCCCTTCCTGGGCACAATCAGCCCTCCACTCCACCCCATCTTCTCCCCATTCCATCCACCCCACGCACTGTTCGACCCCTCCCCACCTCTCCTATCGCTGGCACAGTTCTGAGTTGACCCATGGCAGCAGCTAAGGCTCACCCCAGAGCAAGTAACAAATGTTCCCTTACACTGAGGAGGCCTCAACCTGTGGAAATTCTCCTGTGGGATAAAGTAGCATAGCTAGAGGGGGTCAGAATGATAAGTTTTTGCAGGTACCTCAATGTGCCGTTTAAGTGTGGCAGTGAGAGCAACATGGAGGCATCTCCTGGGCTTTGGTCGCACTGCCTGGAATGGCTCCCACGGCAAGGGGGAGGAGCTGCTTGCACGGTGTGTTGAGGCACCTGTGACCCCACCTCTAGCTACGCTACTGATGGAATATGTTGGTTCCATGCAGGGAGTTAGGTAGGATTGGGCTGTAAGTGGCTTTCTGATCGTGTGAAATTGCAGAAGCTGATACAGCAAAGATGATGAATGATCAATACAAAGGGGAGATGGAACTTCATAGAAGTGGTTAATAGCCCCAAGAGGGAAAAGACAGATGATAAAGAGAAGCTGACTAAGAACAGGACTTGCTGGGAGCATGGAGAAGAGACAGAAGAGACTTAGTTCATGATGAGATCTGGAAAAGAATGGTTGGAAAGGTAGCATTTGAAACCAGAATACAACAGTGAGTTTAATGGAACATGCTTTGCGTCAATAAAGGTTGATTACACTTCCCCATGTCCACACAATCCCCACACGCTGCCTTTTCCTCCTTGACTGTCCTGCTTCTTCTTCCACACTGACTATGTAGAACAGCGTTCAACAAACTACGGTCTGCAGGCCAGAACTGGAGCAAGACTACAGCCCCCCATCTTGAGCAGCACTTACTGTTTCATCGTACTGCTCACAATCTGCCCACCTGATCTGTACAGCATGACCCTCTTTGCAGTCACGTCTGCCCAGAAATCTGGAGACAAAGCCTGCTAGAGCAGTGGGCTATGGACATGACTGCCCAAAGCGTGGATCTGTACAGATTGGGTGGGCAGATTGTGAGCAGCGCAGCAGAATGGTAAGTGCCACTCCAAACAGTGATGGCTTTTTTCGGAACTCAGCGGTCGCAGGTTTGGCGCCTGCTGGTGTAGAACATGCGGGAAACAGAAGTGAAAGTCCTCTTCCGCTCCTAGAATTGTCTGCCCACTCCCTTGTAAAAAAAGAGGCCAGGTGGGCAAGGAGGAGGTGGCGGAAATGGAACTACCCTGGAAGGTCCACCCTCCTTTCCTTATCTTGGAAAGGGAGCAATCAGTGCAACATCACAGTAGCCCTCTGTAGTCCCCTCTGCATCTCTAGGGGATGCAGGAGCTGCAGGCCTCACCAGGTGACGCGCACAGGGGGACACCACTACTGGCCAAAATTTTTAAAATTCTGGTGTTTTTGAATAATACCATCATGTTATATACTATTTGATGGGTAATCTCAGGCAGCATGCAATGAAACAAAATATCTCCATTCTATCAAAATGTATAGCCAAAATCCAGTGGGGGTGGAGCGATGGGACATCACCATGCGCACTGCCCAGCGCATTGCCCCAGCCACTGCATGGGAGGAGATACATCATGGAGATGATGCCCTGGCCTCCTGTACCCGGTGATGCAAATCCTAGTGACGTAGGTTAGCAGCAATTGTTACCCTGCACATGTCCGATCTTGTCTGATCTTGGAAGCTAAGCAGGGTCAGGCCTGGTTAGTACCTGGATGGGAGACCTCCTGGGAATACCAGGTGCTGTAGGCTTATACCATAGTCTTTCGAGACTGAAGGTTGCCAACCAGGTTTGCATCAATCCTCAGTCTTCTTCTCCCCTGCTCTCAACAAAGAAGAAGAAGATCAGATTGCAGGGTGAAACGGCAAGGTGGGCTGTGAGCCAGGGATGGTGGTGCAAAGATCAAGGTGTGAGGCAGTCCTGCCAGTTTGCCACCTCCCCCAACCGCTGCTCAAAGCAGCAACTTCAACCCAGCTTCGTTGGTGGGGTTGCAGTCGCAGGCTTGCGACTTTATGATTTTTTACATAAATAATAATAATAACAACTAGGTATTTATATACTGCCTTTCTGGTCATCGGATTACTCTTCTGACTTTATTTATTTATTTATTTATTTATAAAAAGCCAAGAATAAATATTAATTACAAGAAGTTGTTTTAGATTCTCCTTGAAACTTGAAATGTTACCTTAAAGAGAAATGTCACCCATTTGACTGACACCCGCCATGTTGCTATTGCATTTCCAGTGTGCTTTCTCCTAAGACAAGGGCTCTTAACTTGTGGAAGGCCTGCAACCATAGGGGGTGCATGAATAGGGTCCAGGATGTGCATGGAGCATTCCTCAGATTGAGACATTTTTTTCCTTGAGACATATTTTTTCCCTAATAAATGAGAATAATATTTTTATGTTTCAATTCAGTTCTGGATTTCACCCTAACTACTGATAGGCTAACAAAATATATTTTGTGGACCAGCCCAGGGGTGTCCAAACATTTTGGCAGAAGGGCCACATCATCTCTCTGACACTGTGTTGGGGGCCAGGGAAAAAAAAGAATGAATTTACATTTCAAATTTGAATAAATTTACATAAAACAATATATTAGAGAGGGAACTTATATGAATGAATGAAGGTCTTGCAGTAGCTCAAGGCCTATAACAGGCCTTGCACAAAGCAAGGCCAGCCTTTGCTTCTCTGTCACTGCTGCATCACAGATGTGAAACAGCAAGTAGTGGAGGGAGCCCTTGTCCCACAGCTCAGGTGAGAGGCTGAACAGTCGTCCTCACACTGAGAGCAGTTGCATTGGGCCAGCACAGGCTCCAGCAACTCTCTGGAGGGCCAGAGGCTCATTGGAGACTGGGGTCTTCCCGTGGGCCAGATTGGGAGCCCTTGAGGGCCACAAGTGACCCCCGGGCTGGAGTTTGGGCACCCCTGGACTAGTCTATTGTGTAACATGGTAAATGTTAGGTGATGTGGCCTGCTAGAGCTCCTCATAAGGAGCTGCATTTCTCTCTCTGTGCTATGAGTTTGTATGAAATTGCTTATTTTTATGCCAATAAAGGTAAAGGTATATTTTTTGTTTATGGCAGTGTTTCTCACACTGTGGGTTGGGTCCCACTAGGTGGGTCGTGAGCCAATTTCAGGTGGGCCCCCATTCATTTCAATATTTTATTTTTAATCTGTTAGACTTGATGCTTCCATGGGATGTGACTGCATTTGGGGAAATGTTACAGACCGATACTTTTAACAAGCTACTATGTATATTCTTTTAACAATGATAGTTAATGGGACTTACTCCTGGGTAAGTGTAGGTAGGATTGCAGCCTACAATTGTTAAAAATTTTCCTGCTTGATGATGTCATGTCTGTTCATGACATCACTTCCAATGGGTCCTGACAGATTCGCATTCTAAAAAGTGGGTCCTGGTGCAAAATGTGTGAGAACCACTGGTTTATGGATTTCAGCCAACTCATTGATATTTCTCACAAGTTTTTGAATGCCTTCAAATTCTTTGAAGCGAACATTTTTTCTCTGTGATTGAAATTTTAGGTTGTTTTTAGAAGTTCGCCTTTTTCTCCATATGTATTCAATGCCAACAGCATAGCTAGAGGGGGTGCAAAGTACTAAGTTTTGCAGGGAGCCTCTCTGCGGTGTGGGGGGGGGTGTGGGGAAACAAAACAGAGGTGTATGCCTCCCTTTTTGTCCCCCCCACCTGGAATGGCTCCAAAGGTGACGGGGAGGGGCTCCTTGCACACAGTTGGAAACCTTCCTGCAAAACTTAGTGTTTTGCATCCCCTCTAGCTATGCTACTGTTCAATGCAATTTCAGGAAAAAATAATGTAAATAAAATAAACAAGCATATGTATGGACGGGGTGCATGAGCAGTTTGAAATTCTTCTGAGGTTGTTTGAGGTACCAAAGGTTAAGAACCTCTGCACTAAGACAAGGAATCACTTCGACAATGATCAGGAGGACTTTTATACCTAATGGAAGTACAGCAATATATTTTAAAAAAAAGAAAAAGAAACATTGTAACACATAAGAAATGCTCTTTTCTCTCATAATTCTACCAACATAAGTAAGAAGACTTGTCCGTAGCTTCTCATACACGCAGAACCTCCTGTTAATTGAGTCACTGATTTATCACGAAAAAGGCATAATTTTCTCAGTGGAAAAGATCCAATGCATTAACTTGGTGGCCTTTCACAAAAGGGCCTTTCTTTTTCATCTGACAAAAAAAATATATCACAAAATGTACCTTATTTTAAGGGGAGTGAAAAATGGATACTTTCACTCTTTAGACAGTTATAATTACAGTTTAGGGTAATTATGGGAATAATTATTCATTTTGGATTCTTAATCAACTTACGTTTTTTCCATTTTTGTGTGCCGTTTACTCGAAACTGTTTCCATCTATACTTGCTCCTGGTCGATAGGTTGAGGAACAGCTCTTTGCTTCCTTGAATCTTTTTTTGAAAGTGTGTAGGGAGATAAATAGTTTTGTATCTTCAGTGCCTGGAGAAAAAAAAGAGGTTCATAGACATTCTACTGACCCTAAGAAAAGCAGTTTCCATTTCACCTACTCATTGACCAAATCACAACGTGAAATTATACACATTCTACGGTAACGCAGAGATCCACTTACAGTGTGAAAATTTATGTTGGAAAAAAAAAAATCATAGACTATTGAAAGTTACTAGCATATAATTGATGCTTTACCATAGTAATCAGAGGACTAACCACAGCTCTTTCATCTGAGCGCTGTATTGTTTTTCACTTGCATTTATCATTTTGTCGTCAGCTGGGTAGTTGCCTTTAACTACAGAAGAATGGACATATGGAAAGGATCATAGCAGTCAGCAGTGGAAAAGACCCACTACATCAACCATTTTGGATCAGATTTCTTGAGAAGGGAATCAATTAGCTACGAAAATAAAATTGCCGATTGTTACTGCAGAGAAAGAGTGCAATGGAAATCGAGGGCTTTGAATTTGAATGGGAGACCTATACAACCTGTGATTCATTAAAACCAAACCAATGATAGCCCATGGGTCACCACAGCAGCAGGGTCTAGTGCTGGGCAAATGGGAACTAAGTCTACGTACCTCTAGGACTGTGCAGGAAGCCTCATTGAGGCTCCCGACACGGTCGGAAACTGCACTTCCATTTTTCCGGAAATGCAGTTTAAGACCACAGGGAAGCCTCAGAATGCTTCCCCAGGGGGTCTGAGGGTCGCACAAGGCTCCATCGCATGTTAGAAAGGGAGGGGGTGGCTTCCTGGATTTCATAATGGCCCACAGATGCCTCAGGGATCACACAAGTTAAAAAGAAACCTGAATCCTGGTGCCCTTCCTTGTATCAGGCAATCTGAGGTAACCCACTTCTAAAATCAGGAAGTTGCACACACCCATCATGGCTTGTAACCTGTGGTGGACGTTTCCTCCAGAAATCAGTCCAAACCTCTTTTAAAGGCATTTAGCCAGACACTATCACCACATCCTGTAGCAAGGAGTTCCACAGATTAATTCTGTAAATTGCTTTAGTGGAGCTATTGAGCTCAGTTTCGAATGTGTATAACCATAACTAGGGAAGCCTTTTTTTATTGGAAGACCATGATTTTCTATTTTAATCTAAAATTAGTTAGTGATTTGCCCCAAACACACACGTGTAATTTCTCTGACCCTTCATGCATCCTGTTTATCACAGTTTACCACACATCTGAACATGATATGTGCTAAAGCTCTACCTGGTAGGATAACGCAGATAACCCTGTTAGTCCTGAATGAGAGCGCTTCCTCTCTCTCTCTCTCTCTCTCTCTCTCTCTCTCTCTCTCTCTCTCTCTCTCTCTCTCTGTGTGTGTGTGGGCTGGAGTTTATTTGTATGACTCTCAGAGCCCAATCCTCCCTGGCAGGTGCGCCAGTCTAGCACGTACTGCCATGGAGATGGCTGTTGCCAAGGAGCTGTGAGTCATTTCATGATGGCCTGGTGGAAGGAGGAGTGGCCCATTGGAAGGAAGTACTAGCAGGAATACCTGCACAAGCCCTTGCTGGCCACACGTTTGCAGGACCCACAATGCTGAGAAAATCAAGTCCTGTGCCAAGTGGCATGGAGGCATTCTGGGGCAAGAGGAGAGCAGGAGAAAGGCAGGGATGGGGGAGGGCAGCTATGGGGCAGGGGGTGGAACGCCGGGCCCAGGGGAAAGCAGAAGGAAGCAGATGCTACCACCAGATCCTATCCCCCTTCCTTTCTCTGATCCACTGATGTGGGTGCCCTTCCCACTGGCTCAACAGTTTGGGGGGCATGCACCCGTGGTCCCCCTTTGGATCTGCCCCTGGTCCCTAGTTCCTTTGTCTGATTCCTTCCCCCTAAGCAGTTGTTCCCCTTCGCCGTCATGTCCTCAATTCCTTGCCTGCCATACTCTTCTTTGTCAAACACCTCTGCCTCCTTCTGCAACCTAACTGAAGATGCCTAGAGAGAGGCCACTGGCACTTAAAAAATTGACCCTGGCAACTGGGTACCAAACAGGACAGGAGAGAGATTTCTCCTCCTACCATTCATGCTGTTAGTAGGATCTCACCTCTATTTCACTTTGCTTTCCTTTGGATAAACAAAGTTCTTCCTCCACTATTATTTCTGCTTCTACACTCTGTTTAATCCCATTATCTTTTTTGAGATTAGAACAGTAGGGGGTTCAAACACTGGTTTGAGGTTATTGTTTTTGTTAAGTGAAAAAAGTAGCTCATTTTATTCCAAACTCTTGGACTGGGTTGCAATAGGTTTAAAACAACGGTATAAAAATTGGGGTTTAAAATACCCCAAATAAAAGAGATATTTAAACACTAGCCTTTGCATGATTATTCACAAATGATAGAATCCTAGAATCCGAGAGCTGGAAGGAACCTAAAAGGTCATCTAGTCGAAACCCCCTGCACGTAGCAGGAAATCCTTCTAGAGCTCCTCTAGCAGGTGTTTGTCAAGCCTCTGCTTGAAGACTTCCAGTTAGGGGGAATCAATCACCACCCTTGGCAATCTGTTCCACCGCCAAACCGCCCATACTGTCAGGAATTTTTTTCCTGATGTCCAATTGAAATCCCTTCTCTTGCAGTTTGTACCCATTGGATCTAGTTCTACTTTCAGAGGCAGTTGAGAACAAATTTTCTCCTTCTTCCACGAGTCCCACTGCATTCCCAAAAAGACCTGTTTCCCAAAAAGACCTGTTTCCAGGTAAAAAGTGTTAAGACCTTAGCTTTAATAAAACGTGTGCTACATACTGTCTCTCAGGTAGCCCTTAGAAAAGATGATAGCCTAGACCAGTGGTTCTCAAACTTTTTAGAAGCCCTAAAGAATGCTGATTTATTATTGTCAAGGAGTGTGGCTAATGATTGGACAGCAGTGTTCCCCCCCCTGCCCATTAGCAGCTTGTTTAACCCTTGATGCACATAACCTAAACTGCCCTGACAGTTTTGCAAATCACCAAAAATTTGGGTCATGACTCATAGTCTGAGAACCGCTGGGCTAGACATTAACATATGTCCCTAAGCAAATTTCTCAGTTTGCCTTTCAGCTGAGCTTGATGTGTCTTTTCAACTTAGATTCTTCGGGAGGAAAAAAAATTCAAATTAAGTACAGTGAAAAAAGTTTGTCCCTGAGTGCTGCTGGTGAGATCATCACTCCTGCTGTAGGTTAAGTCCTTGTGCTCCCCTCCCTCTTAACTACACCCCTGGTCATCTGGCGGTGGAGAAGCAGAGCAGATGCTGTTAAACCAGGGCAAAGCCCAGTCTTCTCTTTCCTCAAACAATGGTTCAGGGGCCAGACCAGGTGGGCAAGGAGTATGTCTGATCTGGCAAACTGGATTCACCCCTTTCCTTCTCAGGGGTGGTGTCAGGGTTTAGAACCCATCAGGGGGCATTGCTATGTCATCAGGGGCCTGATCAACTTGATGCCACCTCCTGTTCTTTCTCCTTTGCAGCTTCCTCAGACTTTTAGATATGTGATTTTTTTAAGAAGTGTCAGTTGTTCCTGAATTTAGAGTCTCTTTATTACTATACTGCCCAAACTAATGCCAACTTGAACTATTTTGGTGCCAGTACCCCATGTTTCCGTTAACAATCTACCTGCATTTACTTGCTTCAGTGGTGACATGAAAAATATCTTTTCTGCCAATTATCCTTCAAACTGAAGTGTGTATAAATTACTTCTCCATGCATCACATCTTACTGGAGCTTTCCGTTGATATAACTGAACAGCAAGCAAGTCAGAGGAGTTTGCGATGAAAATAGGGCTGTTTTGTAAAATTGCAGCATAATCATTAGTTAATGGAAAAAGACCAAGTTGCCTGGAAACAGCCTTTTGATGAGCAGACTCAGAAAGGGTTTCATGCCATTTCAGAAAGAATCTCTTGTTAACTTTGAGAAGGGCCTGGGCAAATTGTGTCCCATCTGATCAGCCCTGATCAGCCTTTTGGCCAGTGAGAGGGTAGGGGGCAACTCCTTACCACCCTTTGCAATATGTTGTTTTAACTTAGCAGCAAATTCAGCCAGTGAAATGGAATACAAAAAATTCACAGGTCTAGTTAAAAAAAAAGACACTTTTTTTTAGTAGCCTAGGGCATTTGAACAAATGTAGGATATTTATGGGATGCTAAACTGAAAAATGGCATTGGTTTTTTTCCGATTGGCTCTAATTTGGGGGTACAACATAGCCATGGCTTCCTCACGAGGAAGCTGTATGAATCATTTTTTAAGGTGACGATGCCATGCCCTCAAAACTAGAGCCAATAGGGCAAAAATGAGGTCATTTTTTTTTTTGGAAACAGCCTTCCAAATATACCCAAGAATAGGTCTAACTTTTAAAAGCCCAATCCTGAGCGGCCCAGAGCTCCCAGACCCGGCGGCTCCACGGAAGGCTGCCGCCGGATCCTGCGTCTCCTCGGGAGAAGGGGACGTTCGACCAAAAGGTCGGTGCTAAAGTAAAGGCACTCGTGTAGGGCAAGCAGCCCTGCTCCCGGCCATGCCCCCGTCTCCATTTCCGCAGCCCGGCAGTCCGGGAGACCGCGGAGCTGCGGAACCTGGGTGACCACCGGGCACTGGCGCTGGGATAGCTCCAGCGGGAGCCCAGTGGTGAGCCCCGCAAATGTGGCTTATGGCACATTTGCGACTGAGGTCCGCGGTGCGGAACCGTGCCGCGGACCTCAGGATTGGGCTCTAGGATAGCAAATTGTATATAGGCCTGTGTTATAAATAGAAGTGTGATGTAAAACACATTTTTCTCCATGTAGAGAGATGCAAATTGTTACATTTACATTCCAAGCTGGTTCTTGTATTGATTTTGCGTTCAACATGCACATAACACTGCTTAGAAAACCCGTCCAGGTTTGGTACATGTGGCCTCAACTTTCTTTGCAGCAGCTCCACACACAACATTCCTCACATTCAGGCTTCCTTCTGCTTGTAACTTTAGGCACAGTTTTAAAAGGTTTGCTTCTGTGCAAAGGGCCTTTGAAATGAATGGGAATTGTTGTCGAACATTGGCGTACATTTCTGCAACTGTTGAGCATAGCTTGCTACTTAGTGTCTCCTTCAATATAGTCAACAGTTGCTGAAGGTCTTTTTATCTGTGCCAGTGATTTTCATTTTCAAACTGTTTTCGGTAGAACCCTGGGGAAGCCTATCAGGGACTCGGCAAACAAGGAGATTGGTAATGGCAGAAAAGCTACCCAAGAGACAACGTGTCCACTATTACAGGGTTCCCTTGCCGTATGCAGATTCTGGGGGAGTGTGCAGCAGACTTCAAGGCACACAGCTTCCAGAGGGGTAGCCGTGTTAGCTGGTTGCAGCAAAAACAACAGATTCTCATAGCACCTTAAAGACAAACACACAAAAGACAAATGCACAATGAAGTGGGCTGTAACCTATGAAAGATGAGGGTGAAATAAATCAATGAGAGCAGTCCGATCTTATAGTTTCCACCCTCGTTGATGCAACCGCGTCAAAATGGTAACCACTGTACCCTATGGTGGGGGTGGGTGGTTGCAGAGGTATCCTCGGTATGAATGGGTCTACTCAGACCTGTGACAGCTATTTTGCTGTAGCAAATCTGCTTTGACCTATGTTGGAGGTTTGGGCTTGGGAAGGGGTCAGGATATTGGCAGCACTGGTGCCACAGATTCCCCCCCCCAGGACCCAATATGATATACCCCCAACCCCTCCCTATCCCTGTTCCAAGTCTCCCATCTCTTCCACATCATCCTCTGGCAAGTGGGAGAACGGACGACGGTGCAGGAGGGAAGGCGCAGGCCTTCCTCCTGATGCCTTCCTCCTGATGCGCACCTCCTGATGCTGCCTGAACTGTGCAATGTCAGAGTGCTTTTTGCAACAGGCGCTGACTGCCATAAAGCACTCATTAACGCACGCATTCTCGGTTCTTTATGGCAGTCAGCACCATCGCAAGAGATGAACCCAGGGTGCATGGATCACTGTGTTAAGTATAAAATTGGGCTCCAAGTCTTTTCCTTGTTTTTTAAAGTTGCACAGATGGCTTTACACAATGGTTAGGCCCAAGGGGTTGCCACAAGCCAAACATCTGCCCTAGAAGGCCCTCCAGAATCCTCTGTGATTTCCCAAGGCAGTGCCATGGTCAAGACTGATGTGGAAAAGCTTTCTTGGCAGGAATTGAAACTTCACTGTCCTATGGAAAAGGGGGCAGAGGTATGGGGCTACCATACTTTGAAAGTGCATTCTGAACGTTATTGAAAAGTAGATTTTTTTTAACATGGCAGAGTTTACTCGGGAGTGACTTGTGAGAGTGGGATCTCACTCATTATATATGCTCACCCAAAAAGTAAATGTGCTGGAGCTCATCCTTCACAAGAGCATTGGGGAACATACCAGCAGTGTGTGAAATCATATCCTCAGGCTCAGTACTGTGGCCAATATCTAATAGAACAGGAACTTGGCAGTCTAGCCGAACTGCATCTCCCTAAAGATATTGGTAGCCTGCCAACCGTACAGCTCAATGTACCTTGTAGATGAATTTTGTCTGACTAGATCAAACGATTTTGTACAGAATGACAGAATACTGTTCCCAGTATAAAGACAATGGCAGGTTCCTTCAGGAGGCCCTTTTCTGCTCAAAGGCCTGGTTGCTCACACTGTCACAGTTTTGGAAAATGTCTGATCCCAGGAAATTTCTGGGCCCCCTCCTTTGACTCCTGGGCCCCCCTTTTGATCCTGGGCTTGGGTACAAATTACCCCCTTTACCCCCTGCTCTTCAAGGCCCTGGGAAGCTTACTGCACACTGCAGTGAGGCTCCCTGCGAAACTTAGTGCTTTGCACCCCCTCTGGCTATGCCACTGTGAGTTATTTCTGTTGGAGGAAATTAAAAATAGTTTCCTCTTTGGGGGGAAGCAGAGTAGCTTAAGCAGCAGACCTCCCCCCCTTTTGGGTATCACCCCAGGAAACCTCCCTCACCCAACTGACTGCTAATCAATTAAAAAAGACAAAGAGGCAATGGCTTGTTAAAGTTGCAAAAAAGAAGTTATTTACTTACAGTTCCATTGAGTGTATATTTACAGCGTCTGATTAGGATCAGAGGTTCAGCTAACACTTAGAGATAGCAAGACCCTAGAGCTGCCTCGCCCTGCATGCCTTGCGCTCAAGATGGCATGGGCGTCAGAGCCCTGGTGTGCACCATCTTAACAGGTCGGTGGTCAGAGGGCAAGAGGAAGTGCTCAGAGGAGAAAGGAAGGATAAACAGTTAGGGCCACACCCCACAAGGATCACAGAGAGAACAGGTAGAAAGGTCAGAGTCGCTGGGTCATAGCTTGACCCCTTCTGGACAGCATCCTGCACCCTCTGGATAGCAGATGGAGTTGCACCAACTCCAACAATTTCTCCCCAAACTGGGAAGTGGCTCAGTTTATTTGCAAGCTGAATCCAAGTTTGAGCCCTACCCCCCACCCGCCACCACCTCATCATCAAAATTTCCTCCCTCCTTCCTTGTAAACCACATTAATTTCTGCCCAGTGTTCATATAAGCAACGGGGACCAAATGTGTACACCTGTGGGCCAGGCAAAAATGGGTTAAGCAGGTATGTCATGTAACCAGGTAAGACATGATGTGTACGTGCAACGTCCTGATTTTAGAAATGGGCGATGTCAGAATGCCAATGCAAGGGAGGGCACCCGGATGAGGTCTCTTGTTATCTGGTGTGCTCCCTGGGGCATTTGGTGGGCTGCTGTGAGATACAGGAAGCTGGACTAGATGGGCCTATGGCCTGATCCAGTGGGGTTGTTCTTATGTTCTTATGTACGTCTAGCAATGACAGTGACAACGTCTAGAGCGCAGAGTAAGCAGCATGCTGGAGTCAAGGGTCCTGGTGACTCATGGGAAATGTCATTTTCTTAGCCAGATTTTAAGCCAAGCTGGAACATAAGCTGCATCTTCTTTGAGGTGAGCTGGTCAGGCTGTCACCAATGACCAGAAAAGCATGATGCAGCAGTGCAGGTTCCAGGCCCACTGGTGGGAAGGCCTGTACTGGTCCTCTGGTGCCAGCACATGCACTCCAGCATGCACTGGAGCAGGTATGTTCCTGCCAGGGAGCACAGGAGAGGTTGGAATGGGATGAGGGGAGGGCAGTGGCCTGGAGAGGGACAGGATCAGCAGCAATGGCGTATGCCATATTCTGTCCCCCTTCCAAGGCCTGATCAACTAACACAGATCCACTTGGATTTGTGCCAGTGGTTTTGCTGGTGCAAATCTGAGTGAACCCATTGCTCTTGGCTTTCCCCAAGGCAAGGGGACAAATGTCCCCTTACCCTGAGAAGACCTCCGGAATGCTCAATTCCCCTGCAGGATGCAGTGCTAGCCATGCGGGTGCCGCAATATAGGCACAGAGGAATTTAGTTAGGATTGGGCAACTAATGTGGTAGGAATCCCATTAATTAAATTGAGAAGGAAATCCTATTAGTGTGCCAAGGAAAACAACTCTTCCTTGAGTCTAGAGCAGCCATTTTCAACCACTGTTCTGTGGCACATTAGTGTGCCACGAATGGTTCCACAGGTGTGCCACATGAATTTGAGGAAGGTCATTTATTATTAGGGCCAATGGGATGTGAACCCCCCCCCCCACTGGCAGCATGGTGTGCCTTGGGAATTATCAAAAACCTGATGGTGTGCCTTGACAATTTCAGTGCCTTGTCAGTGTGCCATGTGATGAAAAAGGCTGAAAATCACTGGTGTAGAGTACTGGGGAAAAAAATGATCAAGTGATGAATTAAAAGGTTTTTAAAAACCTGAAGGCAGAGTCCATCAAATGTTTCTCCCACTGAACCGCCATTTGTTTCTGTGGGACTTATTTGAATGCCGTGCTCAATGGCTTGTGTTTTTCTTTAATCTGCAGGGATAGAGAGAAAATAATGAATAGTTTAATGAAGTCTGCCTGTAGATCTCTCGGATACATAAAAAGCAACAAGAGACAGTGCCTTCTGCGCCACTGTGTGAATCCCTTTACATGAGAGATCATGTTAGCTCTTATGCCACTACATTGTGGTAAACATGTTTTTATGTCACAAAAGCCCTGAATTAACAAGTGAACTTGACCTAGCTTTCCTTCCTTTTGCCGGTTTCCCCCCCTTCCCTCCCAAACTTGGCGCATAGTGTGTCAAGGTAGACAGGGCTTGCACTCCTCAGCCTGGATTCAATTTGACATGTTACGGGAAGCTCTGGCAGGAATATGCACCGCTAAGTAGGTCACTACAGAGTTCTGATAATTAGCATTTTGGTAGGCCACAAAACTATCAGTCAT
>NC_089821.1:7962217-8047217 GCF_035046505.1 Tiliqua scincoides | reverse complement strand
TGAGAATCTGTCAGGAACCACGGGAAGTGATGTAATGACTGGAAGTGACATCATCAAGCAGGAAAAATTTTTTAACACTCCCAGGGTGCAATCCTCCCCACACTTACCCAGGAGTAAGTCCCAGTGACTATCATTGTTAAAAGAATATACATCGTAGCTTGTTAAAAGCACAGGTCTGTGACATTTCCCTAAATGCAGTCACATACCATGGGAGCATCAAGTCTCATATACTAAAAATAAAATATTGAAATGAATGGGGACCCACCTGAAATTGGCTTGCGACCCACCAAGTAGGTCCCGAGCCACAGTTTGAGAAATGGTGCCCTATATGGTTCAGGACCAGGGTATCTGAGGGACTACCTTTGTCCAGATAATCCTACCTGTTCTCTCAGGTCATCTGATGAAGCCCTTCTGGCTATGCAGGGGGCTGGCTGCTTGTTCTGGAACGTGCTGGAATCCCTAGCATGTATGCACTGCTGAAACAGAGACGCCTGCGTTGGCTCGGTCATGTCGTGAGAATAGACGATGGCCGGATCCCAAAGGATCTCCTCTATGGAGAACTCGTGCAAGGAAAGCGCCCTACAGGCAGACCACAGCTGCGATACAAGGACATCTGCAAGAGGGATCTGAAGGCCTTAGGAGTGGACCCCATCAGGTGGGAAACCCTGGCCTCTGAGTGGCCCACTTGGAGGCAGGCTGTGCAGCATGGCCTTTCCCAGTTTGAAGAGACACTTGGCCAACAGACTGAGGCTAAGAGGCAAAGAAGGAAGACCCATAGCCAGGGAGACAGACCAGGGACAGACTGCACTTGCTCCCAGTGTGGAAGGGATTGTCACTCCCAGATTGGCCTTTTCAGCCATACTAGACGCTGTTCCTGAACCACCTTTCAGAGCGTGATACCATAGTCTTTCGAGACTGAAGGTTGCCAACAACTATTGGCTGCTTGTGAGTGGGATGGTGGCTAGGAATAGGGCCTCCTCAGTGGTGGCACCTTGTTTATGGAAATTCCTTCCCCTGGAATTAAGAACGGCTCCCTCTCTGGAGACCTTTCAGCAGGGACTCAAGACCTTTTTCTCAGGAAGGCTTTTAACTGATACTGAGGACTGGTGCTTTTTTAATGATATATATTTTAATTGCTGTGATCCTGGGTGATTAACAGCCCAATCTTGAGCTGCCTGGTGCATGGGGCTGCAGCAGTGGCAAAAATGGCTGCCGCTGCATCCTGCACGCTCCAGGTAACTGCTGCCTCCTCCTCGGGAGAAGGGGACTTTCATCCCCTTCCCCCGGTTTAACCAAGTAGCCCCACAATAGGGCTACCAAATTCTATGGTGACCCGAAGGTCGGCATAAAGAGCCTCCATGTCTGGCAGCCAGCCCAACATGGAGGCTCTGGATTCAGTGAAGTTCCACCCGTCCCGCCTCCCTCCTGCCCTGCTCCCTCCCCTGGAACGCCTCCACCTTGTCCTCTCCTCCCCTTTCCGTTTCCTCCCCCTGCCCCAGAACACCTCCTCCCCACACCCCCACCTACCTCTCCACTGCTCAGTGGTCCGCGTAAGCACTGAACAGTGGAGCTCCGGTGCTCCAGCGGCTGTAGCACTGGGCTAGCAGTGGGCTAGCACTGGGCTCCACCAGTGCTAGGGTTCACAAACTTAAGCAGTAAGCCAGTGCGCACACCTTAGGATCGGGCCCTTAATGTGTTAATTGTTTTTAATATATACTGTATTGATTTTATGATTTTCATTGTTAGCCTCCTGTAGTCCCCGATGGTGTGGGAGAAAGGCGGGAGAAAGATACTATAAATAAAATAAATAGATATAGGGCCATCAATTTGAATGGAAAGCAGTAACTGTGGGACATCTATGTGTCACCTTCCTCTAAGGTCTTGCAATATTGGGTTCTCCACCTTGGCATAATTTGGCGTGCAGGCCCAAATCTTCATAATAATAAACCCAACTGCCCATTGCTCAGGCCAGCTGGGCAGTCTTTTCAGATTCCTTCTCCAGGAAGCCTCTTCCACCAATGACCTAAGCATGCGTCCAGCCTCACCCTTCCATAACTTTGTCCCTTCAGGAACCTCTCTGATTAGGTTGTAATTAAGCTTTTGCACCCTCCTGGGATGACATATCCTGGCCAGATCTGAACAATTTTTTTTACTACTAGTTGTTTTATGCAAAGCTTCCAGTGAAGCCAGTTCCTCACATAATTTATCTTGGAGATGAGCGGATTGCCCCTGAAGAGCTTTAAGTTCATTTATGCATAGTCCATGGATAACTGCCTTCATGGCATCCCATAGGGTTGCTGTGGAGACAGTATCATTACCATTTGCAAAATATTGCACCAGCTCTTCTTTTTGCCTATCCCTTAGAGCAAGATTTTTTTTTTTAATAGCACAGTATTAAATATCCAGATTGGTGAGTAAAAATGTTCAGTTAGCCCATGAAGAGAGGAGATTATTGGCACATGATCCCAAACTGCTCTAGATTCTATTTTGGGGCCCTTTAAAAAGGTAATTAATAGCTCCATCCTATCCAGTGCTAGGTTTGAGCAGGCTGGAACCCCAGCATGCCCAATGGGGCTACCCAGATCTGCGCAAACACAAGTCCGAGAAGCCCAATTGCTGGCACAAGTCCGAGAAGTTCTGTGTCAGGGGGAAAGGCTTGGGAGGGGGGAAATAGGATTCAACAAAGGCCTCCTTCACTAACCTTTTGGGCCTGAACTGCCCCTCCGCACCTTCCCCTGCCTGGAGACACGCAATCCCTACTTCCATTCTGCCCTCCTCAGCCCCTGCACCAGTTACCAGTTCCAGCAGCCATCAGTATGAATACAGCACCGGCAGGACTCACGTGGTGCCACAAATGTGCTTTAAAAGACATTTACTATATACTCTAATGGGTTCTGAGCTGTCTGTGACAGATCAGGAGAGAGATCTTGGGGTGGTGGTGGACAGGTCGATGAAAGTGTCCACCTAATGTACGGTGGCAGTGAAAAAGGTCAATTCTATGCTTGGGATCATTAGGAAAGGAATTGAGAACAAAACAGCTAATATTATAATGCCGTTGTACAAATTGATGGTAAGGCCACACCTGGAGTATTGCGTCCAGTTCTGGTAGCCACATCTCAAAAAGGACATAGTGGAAATGGAAAAGGTGCAAAAGAGAGCGACTAAGATGATTACTGGGCTGGGGCACCTTCCTTATGAGGAAAGGTTACAGCTTTTGGGCCTCTTCAGCCTAGAAAAGAGACGCCTGAGGGGGGACAAAATTGAGATATACAAAATCATGCAGGAGGTGGATTGAGAGAGATGCTCTTTTCCCTCTCGCATAACACCAGAACCAGGGACATCCATTCAAATTGAGTGTTGGGAGAGTTAGGACAGACAAAAGAAAATATTTCTTTACCCACAGTGTAATTAGTCTATGGAACTCCTTGCCACATGAAGTGGTGATGGAATCTGGCCTAGATGCCTTTAAAAGGGGATTGGACAAATTTCTCGAGGAAATGTTCATCATGGGTTACAAGTCATGATAGGTGTGTGCAGGATCCTGATTTTAGAAGTAGGCTACCTTAGAATGTCAGGTGCAAGGGATGGCATCAGGACACAGGTTGTGTCTGTTGTCTTGTGTGCTCCCTGAAGCACCTGGTGGGCCACTGTGAGATACAGGAAGCTGGACTAGGTGGGCCTATGGCCTGATCCAGAGGGGCTCTTCTTATGTTCTTATCTTGCACCAACACGGCACGAGATTAGGATTGGGCCGTAAATCAGAGGAAGTTGATACAGATTGAAGAGGAAATGACTACCTAATCCTCTGCTCAGATAGGAAGAAAATCTGCGGTGAGAAAATTTGGGCAAAAATGCTTCCTGGTATCAATTAGCATTCCATATCTCTGGCAATCTAGGCAATAACTAAGGGCGTAATCCTAACCCAGTCTTCTCAGAAGTAAATTCTATTTTGTTCAATGGGACTTACTCTCAGGAAAGTGTGGTTAGGATTGCAGCCTAAGTCCTTCTCGTCTGTGTGTTTGGTCCACACCTGTCTCACATGGAATCACAATTAGATTTACCTCCAATTAGATTTAACTCCTTTGAACAAATGCAGCTGCTGAAACACGAAATCTAAGAAGGCAGACTGCCTTTATTGGACAATAGATTGATGCCAGGACTGATCCCCTCTTGTCATGTACTATAATTTAGCCTTTATAAAGCTGAACCTGCCATTCCAGTCTGTGATCAACACGAACAATTCAAGAGTAAGAGTTTTAACGAGAATTACAGCCACTTCTCAGGATTTCACTGTGCCAGTGAAAAGGAGCTAATAATAATTATGTTAATAATGCATAAAACGATAAAGACTCATGGTTATGCTTCTTGTGGGGACAGCATAAAGATCCTCGTTCAAGCAGGAAAAAAATGCAAGCCTGGGAATGATTTCTTTACCGGAGATGGAGGTCCAGTTAAATCAAGTGGCTAACAGCAGAAAGTCAAGCGCTGAAAACAGCAGTTGCTGAGGAACTGGTAACCAATTTGGATTCCAGCACAGCGAGGGTAAAACTCTGCCTGCAGACTCTGGATTTAATCTCAGCTCCTCTTTTACACTTCTGTGTACATTTGCCTTTATTCTGATTAGCTGTGGACCAGCCCTGTGTCAGATCCTGGAGGATGATTCCTGAGCTCTGCTTCAGCGTATCTGGAATTAAGGGTAGTTTGATGTCACGGTGAATCAGAAGGTCTCTCATTTCTTTCAAGGTGGGAGCCACTAAGGGTGTTGCCTCTCTGTGCATCATGAGTTTAAATGGGAATCTCTGTTGGCTGATGACACCTGCTTCTCATACCTTTGCAGCAGTTGCAGAGCTGGCCCAGTGCCGCCTCAGGACACAGGACCACAACATGACACCCCCTGCAACATACTGCCACCCCAGGGGGGACTTACCCAGCTCCATATGGAGCCTTGCATGGCATTCCCGGTGCACTGAAGGCCTCTGGAAAAGAAAATTTAATGATTTAAATTTTAATTAAATGAAAATTTAATTCCACCGGAAGCAGTGTTGAAGGGTGCTCCAGAAGCCTTAGAAGGCATTCGGAGCACCTGCGGATGCAGCACAGAGCTTCTCCTGCCCCCAGAATGGCTCCAGAGGGCAGGTGGCGGCGGTTCTGTGATGGGCACAGCAGTACTATCCCCACAAGGCCCACAGGCATGGCGCCTGGGACTTTTACCCCCCCGACACTCCCCAGGCCAGCCACTGCTTTGGTGGGGCTTCCTTTCCATGCTTCATGGCCTGATCCGTTGCTGCCTAGGGTCTGTGGTATGGGCATGCACACATGTGCAAACATACAATGATGTGCCAAAGTGAACTGCCAGGTGGTAGGGAGGCGGTGGGACAGTGGAATGGGGGTGGGTGGGGAGGAGGTGTAACTGGGTGGGGGGAGGGAGACCCGGGGCAGTTCAGGCCTGAGAGGGGGCAGGGACATCTTATCCCCCCTCCCAGCCTTGGAGTCCTACACCAGCCTCCTTGGACCTGTGCCAGCTATTTAGTAGACCAAGAGGGATTGCCTTGGCCCAACATGGGCTAAAGAAACCAATGTTCCCTTACCTCAAAGAGAGCTCCGTCTGCCTCCTTGGCTCCGTGGGATACAGCAGCAGCTGTTTTGGCACCACTATAACATGGGGCGATAGTCTCCATAGGATTGGGCTGTTAATGTTTCTTAAACAGAAATCTTTAAATACTATTATCATTGTACTTGTACATTGTGAATCTGGAACTGCTTGGAGCTCTCTTATTAAATTTTCTTTTACAGAAAAGTGCAGAATCAGCAGTGATGTCTCAGGGAGGAACAAGAAGGTGAAAGAAGATGTAATTAGTCTGCGAAACTCCTTGCCACATGATGTGGTAATGGCATCTGGCCTAGATGCTTTTAGTTTATCGCAGGTTACAATTTGTGATGGGTAAGAGCAACCTCCTGATTTTATGAGTAGGCTACCTCAGAAGGTCAGGAACAAGGGATGTGGGTCTCTTGTTGTCTTGTGTGCTCCCAGAGGCATCTGGTGGGCCACTGTGAGATGCAGGAAGCTGGACTAGATAGACCTTTGGCCTGATCCAGTGGGGCTCTTCTTATGTTCTTAAGTTTCTATAGGCAGGAGGTCTGGTCTAGAGGGTAGAGCCTCCGTCTGCCTGAAGATAACATCCACAAAGTCGCCGGTTCGAGGCCACCGGCACCGTGCGACCTTGGAGCAGCTGACAAGCTGAAGCCGAGCAATTCCATCTGCTCTGAGCGTGGGAGGATGGAGGCCAGAATGTAAAGCCAGATCGGAATGAAACACCTTGAATGTAGTAGTTCTTGAAAGAAAGAAACTTCTTTGAAATTGTAAAAATCCCTATTTAATAAGGGATTTAAATAAAGCCTGCCTATGTAAACCGCCTTGAATAAAGTCTTGAATAAAGATCAAGAAAGGCGGTATATAAATACCTGTTGTTGTTGTTGTTGTTGTTGTTGTTGTTGTTGTTGTTATAGACCATCTCAAAATTGTCCTCAGAAATGTTAAAATTAGGGAGGGTGCTACTTAAAAAATTGCACACAGGTTTTACCTCCAATTCAGGAATCCTGCTGCAGTTCTGAAGATTCCAACAGCAATCCATATTTGTAAGAGCTTCCAGCTTGGGTTGGAGTTCTTGTGCTTGGTCTTCAAGACAGGCCACCTGTTTCTGTGTTCTAACACCTCATTAGCAGTGAACAGAACGCTATCTGTCTTACCTGTCATTTCTGCTATATCTGATTGCCGGGTTTGAATGCCCGTGCCCAGCTTGGAGCAATATCATCTTTAAATTCAGTAGTCAGTTGCACACCTTGGCACTGAGCTCCTTACAGACCTTTAGATGATGTCTTTATCTGTTGAATCACCTGCCCATTTGGACTATGCCAAACTCACCCAGATAGCTGCACTTTGATGACAACTATGTAGATTTCTTTTTGGGTATATCAAATCTAATCTGTAGCTTGGGACAACAGCTTCTACCTTGACGCAGTTCATTTTGTTCAGCCAATTCTCACTTTGCAGGAGGCAGACTCTGGAGGAAATAAATAGGGAGCTCTCTTGATCAAATCCATCCTCAGTTACTTCTTTGAAATCCCAAGGACTGCAGTGCAGCTGTCTAGTCTACTTTGGTAGATGGTTAAACGAAAGAGAAAAGGTAATCTAATTTACCCCGGCACTACATTTGCTTTAATAGATTCTAGCTCTCTGGATTTTCCTTTGTGTCTTACACTTTTAGGATCAGATATTCTTAAAGGCCTGTTCATACCATTTTGGTTGAAGTGAGCAGCACTTTTGGTTGAAGTGACAATAGTTGTCATTGTCATCCTCATGCTTTCCATGCTTCTGTTTCATGATCACTGGGAACATGCTGATGTGAACGAGGGTATATGCAGATGTCATGATGGAACAAGTGAAAATAGTTGCTGGGTATTTGCATGCACTGCTCTGTTTAAAAGTTTCTTCCATGGAGTCACAAGTCAGAGCTGCTTTATACCCACAAACACACTGTGCAAATGCATGTGTGCTGCTTAACCTGGGCAGAGGCAGGGGGAATTTGTGTAGGAGAACTGGGAGAAGGAGGATGCTTGACACTCCTCATGACACAGCCTGTGTGTAAAGGACAGCTGACCACAAATGCCCCTCCATGCAGAAGGAGAAAGACTGACAATCAACAGCAGATCATAGCAATGGCCAATGAGGTTATTGGCCATAGCCCACTCTGGTCTGCTGGTCAGGCCCCCCGGAACAGTTCTCAGCTAGAGCTTGATGGGTGAGGCTGGGCTTGCTGGATGGCTCACATCCACCACTAACAGTGTAATCCTATGCATATCTATTCAGAAGTAAGTCCCATTGTGTTCAGTGGGACTTACTCCCAGGAAAGTGTGTATAGGATTGCAGCCTCAACTTCCCTGCAGCCACTATAGCAGACCCAGGTGTGCACGTGTTTGCTGGATCAGTTTAAAAGTATGTAATCCATCAATGTTGCATGAAGACTTGCAAGCCCAAATCCAAAGACTGTCCTGCAAACAGGACTGCACTTAAGAGACGTCTGGGGCAGAGATCAATATTTGGGCTGTGGATCAATTCCATTGTTGGAATTTTGAGGGGCAGCAAGTATCAGGTTCTGGTTAGCAGACAGGAAGGAAATCTTAGAACCCAGAAGAAGCATAAGGCAGGATAGAGAGGAACCACATACAGGCATTGCAGAGTTTGGTTACACCATGTAACCAAGTAGAAATGCAGCTCAAATGAGCCCTGTTCTCATGAGGTGTACAAGGTGTGCATGTATATGTGTATATACAGATATAGATATCTATATCTATCTGTAAGAACTTGAGGAGCACCATAGTTACGAAACTTATAAACAGGCAGGAGATTTTAATTTTTTTTTTAAAACCTCCTGGGCGATTGTGAAATACAAGCTTCTGCCTACAAACCAGAAAGTCCTAGTTGATCAACTATGGGCCCAATCCTAAGTGGCACTTGGGATGATGCAAGTCCCTTGCACCACTCTGAGGGGAGATAGGCCTGTGTACCAGTCTCTGAGCGCCAGCCTCATTGTGCTGAAGCAGGCCCCAGGGAAATGATGAGTTGTGTTGGCCAAACTTGGCCCACACAGAGGACTGGGGGTGGGCATGAGGAGGGTGGGGAAGCGGTGGGAGGGTGTGCCGTGCAGGACCATAGGCAGATGGGCAGGGAGTGGGAGACAGGGCCAGGATCCAGCAGATCCAGACCCCGTTCACAGGTGGCCCAAGGCAGTCCTGGGCTGCTCGGATTTGCACCACCTCATCAGGTGGCACAGATCCAAGTAGACCCATTGGGGCTTTGACAGCATGACACAGGTAAAGGAAAACGTTTTCCCTTGCTCTGGGCTGGCCTGCAGTCAGCCCAAACTTGTGCTAGATGCAGCGCAGGCCTGCCAGCCTGCCTGTTTCCAGCACAAATTAGGATTGTACCCTACACTGATGGGGTGTGCACTGCAGTCACAATTTGGAAATCAAATAACGCACTCTTGTTTGATAACAGCTCTAGTAAAAAAATCTGGCTGACAATTTGGTTGACACACAAGAGAGAGCAAAGCCAGATGGCAATTTGTGACAACTTCTTGTGCGTGCCCTGTAAGGCTAGCTGGAGTAGAAACCTGTTTTTTATTTAAGCAAGTTAGCCTGACACAAGTAAGATATACTAGGTAAAATGCTGTTTCTTTCACTTATTGACTTTTTGGTCTGTAAGCTCTGGAGATGGTTGCACCCACAAATCTCATTTTCCTGCCTAACTTTTTTTCATTCCTGCCTTCTCTATATCAGCAGGTAT
Source organism: Tiliqua scincoides (assembly GCF_035046505.1). Taxonomy (NCBI): domain Eukaryota; kingdom Metazoa; phylum Chordata; class Lepidosauria; order Squamata; family Scincidae; genus Tiliqua; species Tiliqua scincoides. The sequence goes on along the minus strand of NC_089821.1, from coordinate 8,037,874 downwards.
TTATCTGCCTAGAATCAATGAAGGTGCCTGTTCAATAACAGTCCAGATTGCTTTCCTGCAGCAGGAGAAATACACCCATCTTTTTGTCTAAGTGCCCTGGGTGATACGTACAGAGATTCCACTGACCATTGAACTCTAATGTGATGTATCTGATACTCTGGCGGTGGTGCTGTGGGGAGGGGAGAATGAGCTAATTTGTTTGCCAACAGTAAACTAAAACAAGATTCCTCTCCTGAGTGACACACTCAGAAAGATCAGAGGCTTGGTCAGCTGCCAAAGCACCAGCTGAGTCTTGCATATGCAGTCATCCTGTCTATTAAAAACAGATGGAGACAAAAAAATAATGCTACTGTTGTCAGGTTACAGCAAGCTTTTCAGTAATGCTGGAAACATCCATATCAGACATGAAAAATTACCTGCTGGGAAATAATCCCAGGATAATGTGGGAATTAAGAATGACATGCAGGTGAACTTTCCAGTCAGGTTCAGCCAAAATTAAAAAAGTACACTTGAAATGTACTATTCCCATATAATAAAAACACCCATATAACGTATTATGCTGAGCAACATAAGTTATCAACAGTTGACTGCAACAGTCTTTTTTTTCATTGTCATTCACAGTATCTGTGATGTCTTCTTCCCCACTGTCTGTGCTAATGGTGGGTAGATTTTAGGCTTACAGAGAATCCTTTGTTTTTTACTAGAACCCTGAGGTCCACCAGATGCAGTCAGGTGCAAAATAGTCAGGTGTAAAAAGGGAGAATGGCCAGAGTCAAATGGATGCAACAGTGCCTGTAGAACTCTGGAGGACAGTATATCGTCCAGTCATCTGAGACCATCTACCTGTGGTTCTTGCAAAAGGTGTGACCCTTAACACTACTTCCTTCCTGCCCTCCTTCTCTCATTCACTCTTTCTCTCCAGACACAAATGAAGAAGGATGTGCTCTGCCGGGGGCTCTGTGTCTACAGTCTCTTGTTTCAAAATCTTGCAGCGAGGGAAGGAAGAGCTCAACGCAGACGGCTGGTTTTGGCAGCAATCACACCAGCATGTAACGTGTGCTTCAACCATTGAACTAAGGGGCCCTTAAGAAGCCTTGATTCAACAGTACCAAGAAAATCATGGCTCCTTTTCAAATAATGAAATAATAAATATTACATATATTTGCGGGCTTGAGTTAGAACAGACAAAAGAAAATATTTCTTTACTCAGCGTGTGGTTGGTCTGTGGAACTCCTTGCCACAGGATGTGGTGACGGCATCTGGCCTGGATGCCTTTAAAAGGGGATTGGACAAGTTTCTGGAGGAAAAATCCATTATGGGTTACAAGCCATGATGTGTATGTGCAACCTTCTGATTTTAGAAATGGGCTACGTCAGAATGCCAATGCAAGGGAGGGCACCAAAATGCAGGTCTCTTGTTATCAGGTGTGCTCCCTGGGGCATTTGGTGGGCCGCTGTGAGATAAAGGAAGCTGGACTAGATGGGCCTATGGCCTGATCCAGTGCGGCTGTTCTTATGTTCTTATGATAAGCCTCCTCTGTCAAGAAAGTATATTATTTTCCTTCTTTTTAAAAATCAGTTAACATACGGTCATATATAAGAATAAAACAAAAATTGATTCTGTAAAAGGACATATATGATGTAAGAAATTGAAACTATTTGATTTACATGGTGTAGCAAAGGTAAAATAAAAAGGGTACATTTGGTAGCTAAAATAAAGACTTCAAATATTTTTGCTGGGTCACTATTCTCTCATCAATAAGGGACTGTATAGCCATAAACCAAAAATACAAAGTCTTTATTTTAGACAAAGTACCAGCAAGTAGTTGGATGAGGTTGTTTGTCTGTTTAAAAGTCTATAACCAGGGATTTCTTAATACATTAAAAAAAAACTTTAAAATGTGATTACAACATCAGCATCATTGCTTCATACAGCAAATTCAGGTGGTCAAAAGTCTACCAGTGTCAATGCCGAACAGAGTCACCCAAAAATAAAATAATAGTTTTAACATACTCAGGGAATTCCCTAGGTATGCACAAGTTTTTAAAGTTCACAAATTAAAACACACACACAAAAAACAACCCCAATTTATTTTTTTAAAAAAACCCAAATTCTAGAACTTTGATCTTGCAGGACTTTCAGAATGTTGCAGGCTCTTAAGTCAGGGTTCTTTCAAATCAGGGTTCAAATAGCAGATGAGATGGGGGGGGGGGGGACATTGGCTACTCAAACAGCTTTTAGTTAGAATCCTGGAGAAGGGGATGCATGCTGTGAGGTTAGAAAGCTTCCCTCCCTGTACTATACAGGGAACTTTCTTAAGGAAGAGAAGGGGAAAAAAGGAAGCCTGTTCCATTCTCCAGAACCACCTTTCCCACCGATCCCTAACACTGTAGCAATTAAATTCTCAGATTCGTGTATGTCAGCTGTTCATAAACTCACTTTCTACAGTTATACAGCACTGCAGAGCACTGCAGAAAAAAAACAGCTCCCGTTTTCCCTCACGTATCCTGGAACTCACCCCCCTTTAACGACATTCCGACCAGTGACGGGTCGCATATATGATGACCACCGCTAGTCAGGAGGTCACACCCCCAAGCCACACCTCCAGAGGCTTTTCAGAGCACTGCCTCTGCAAGGCTCAGAATGCCTCAATTGCACAAGAGACGTCATTTCCTGTTTCCTGGAGGAAAACAGGGAAGTTGCGTCTCTTTCGCAGTTCCGGCATTCTGAGCTTTGCAGAGGCAGTGCGCAGATATGCTCTGCCGCTGGAAGGCTCAGAAAAACCTCGCCTTTGGAGCTTCCCCTCTCCTCTGGAGGCTCGCATAACGTCAAGCCCCGCTTGATGGTCCGCATCCCTGCTGTTAAGTGGCTCACAACTATATTTAAGATAGCCTTCTCTGTGTTGCACTCATATTTGTGTCTATTGTGGTCATTTCACTTTAAATTAAAATTAAGAAGTACCTTTGTCTCCATTAAAAATCTCACTCTTTTGATCTCTTGCCACCTTTCTTGTTTCCACTATCTATCTATCTATCTATCTATCTATCTATCTATCTATCTATCTATCTATCTATCTATCTATCTATCTAGTTTTCACTTCTGTCTTCCCATCTGTTTCTATGGAAATTCCTTTTAGTGGGCATGCCTTTGGAACTTGCCAGAAAGTGCCATCTTGGCTGCTCAGCAGGCGTTTCTGATATTCTCTCTGCCCTCTTCATCATCCTCGGTCTCATCTGATATTATGGAGCAGCAGCACCTAGTGGAGGTAAGTGAACTTTTTGTTTCAGAGGCATGCTAATCACCGTGGAAGCAACCGGTGAAAGTAGGTGAAAATGAGAATGTCAAGTACGCTTGACGGCATGCAGAGTCCCTCTCTATAGCTGTGTGGAGTTTCCATGTATTGTAGCTTAAAATGTTGGTAACCCAACATTTGTCATGGAACCATTCTTACAATTCAGAATGTCTCCTTATGTGATGACCCCTTTTCTTGGAATTGGATAGATTTATGGAAGAAAGGTTCATCATGGGTTACAAGCCATGATGGGTAAATGCAATGTCCTGGTTTGAGAAGTAGGCTACCTCAGAATGCCAGATGGAAGGGTGGGCACCAGGATGCAGATATCTGGTTGCCTTGTGTGCTCCCTGAGACATCTGGTGGCCACTGTGAAATACAGGAAGCTGGACTAGATGGGCCTTGGACCTGATCCAGCAGGGCTCTTCCTTTGTTCTTATGTTCTTTTCCACCCCCTCATTTAAAATGCAGGGCAACAAGAGAAATGAAGGTATGGGGGCCCAGTATCCACGGATCCTATATCTGCAGATTCAGTTAACCGTGGGTCAAGTCCAGGGACCCCCCTGTGCGTCCCCCACATGTTCATCCCTCCCATGTGTATCCACCCACAGCCTCCTCCGTGTTCAGAATGACTCTAGCAATAGAAAAAAACACTACTTCTGGGTTTTCATCAAAACCTGAAGTGATTTTTTTAATGCCTTATAAGTCTTAGGAAGCAGAGGAAGGTGGGAGCTCTGGGCCACTGGTTGGAGTGCAGCCTCTGGGTGTTTGCACTGGTGCCAGCAGTCTGCAGAGCTGCTGCTGCACTAGTGCCCCTGGACTTATGTGGCGGATCACAAGAGTGAACTTTTAGTCTCTAATATGCATGGTATCCTACTCTATGATGTATCAATATTCTTTATTGGCAGATTTCCATAACTTATCAGCTTTTCATCCTTTGATGCCTGCTGCCGCAAGACAAGGTACTGTAGGCTCATTATGTGCTAATTAATCCTGCTGTACATGGCTAATTGTTTCTTATCAGTACTTGGTTTAAATGTCATTACAGTACACAACATAAGACATTGATTTAGTGCCCCAGAAATAGCATCGGACACCATGGTTTTATAAGGAACCTCACCTGCAAGGAGCCTTGCTAGTAAATCTTTCAGTCCAGCAGTGGCTGTGCGCAGTTCATGTCCCCAGATCCCCAACCAATATACATTCATGCAATATAATAAATTGGCAGGTTGCAATATGGAAGTTCACACTTTATTATTCTAATCTGTATAGCTTTCAAAAGTTGTAAAGGTTTTGCTTGCTTGCGGAGCAACTAGGTTTATCAGACGGAAACCTCTCTTGAAACTTTCCTCATTTATTCTATTCAATTCAATTCCGCAGCATATAGATCACTGTAAAAGCTGTGAGCTGAAACTTGATCCGCACCACACTGAAACTGGGGGGAAAGGCCTGCATTGTAATGCAGTAGTCTGATTTTGCGAAGGAGTTTTCAAGTGGTTTTGTATGGAAGAAGACCAGGTGAACAACACTCACCAGATTTCTAGGACATCATTGTATAGCATTTTTGCTAATGAAATGAATGCCCCAAGCGTAATCAGAGTAGTTTCCAGGAATGTGCCTCCTGAACTTTAAATGCTAACACATTTGTTCTGGCATGAGCTTTTGGAGTCTGGATGCCATCAGATGCACCAAGAGTCATTTGAAATTACTACCAGATCATCCATAGGAAGGCAAATGTTCAACCATCACACATGATTATGAGCAGTTACACATTTCAGCCTTGGTAGTGGCTATTTCTTTCCGTCTTTGAATGACAGCTCCTTGCTCATGGAGAAGGGGTCTTTTACACACACACACACACACACACACACACACACACACACACACACACACACGTGTGTTGGTAAACAGATAAGAAGTCCACATTCATATCCATAATCCATATTCCTTCCACAAGTGTAAAGGCAACCATTCCTGTATATAATTTCTTCCACCATATATTTTTTCAGTTTCTTCCTGGCAGTGGTATAGCTAATGAAAGTGTAGCCCAGTGCCAAGTCCAAAACGATGCCCTGGAAGTGACGTCACTTCCGGAAGTGACGTCACACCCAGACTTTAAAAAAGGTGAAATATGGGGCGATGGAGTAGCTAATGCATCTGCTACCCAGGGTCAGAGAAGATTTTGTAGTCCCCCCATGATGAAATCAAATTTAGGGCAAAATCCTAAGCGCCCCTTTGGCCGGCACAAGCCCCTTGCACTGGCCGAAGAGTGTCTTGAAAGTGCCACAAAGCATTTTTGCGCCACTCTTTGGGGACATAGGCCAGCGCGTGGATTTGAGCAATGCCAATGCAGGCCCTGGAGATGGTTAAGTTTGTGTCAGTCAACCTCAGCTAGAGCAGGGGCTAAGGGGGTGTGCGGAGGGTAGGGAGGAGGTGGGAGGGATGCATTTCAGGGTAGGGGGAGGGTGGGCAGTTGGCATTCCTGGGGGAGGGCAGGTGGGCAGTGGAAGGTAGGGCCAGGATCTGGCACTTATGCCAGATCCTAGCCCCATTCCCAGGCAGCGCAGTCCCGGACTGCTCAGATTTGCACCACTGATTTAGGTGGTGCAGATCTGAGTAGCCCCATTGGAACTACTGTGGCTCTCCGTGGGGTAAGGGGAAAAGTTTTCCCTTACCTCGAGCTGAGCCTCAGACAGCCCAAAATTTGCACTGGATACAGCACAGGCCTGCCGGCCTGCCTGTTCCAGCGCAAGTTAGGATTGCGCTGCCCATTTATTAAGTAAATAAATAAAACATTTTCTAGTTAATTGGCCATAACTTTCAATAGACTACAGATATTCCAACATGGCTTGTTTCATTACATTCAGCATTCAATTACCTTTCCAATGATATCTAACATGGTGGTATTATTTACACATTTCACAATTTTTGCCACTTTTTCACAATTTTTTGCCATTTTTTCACAATTTTTGCCACTTAGGTCAAGCTCAGTTTGTCACACACACCCCCCAAGCTTGTTGCCTGGTGCAGTTGCTACCCCCCGGTACCCCATTAGCTACACCACTGCTTCCTGGATCCCTGCAGGTGGGAGAAGAGTGCCATTTAAGTCCATCTAATAGTATCTCATGTTATTTAAACATCCTGCATCAACCACATTTGATGACAGACAACCCAGCTAAAGGGAGTTTTTTTGTGTGTCTGATTCACAGTGATTTTTATTCAGTTCGTTGACCTCTCTGAAAATTAAGAGGAAGGAGGTTGATGTTAAAGTTCTAAAGCATTTAGTCAAGTCCAGTAATCAATGACATTTTCTATTATGTGACCTTCATAATGGCTTCTGTGTTCTGTGATGATTACTCAAACCACATACCATGCCTCCTTCTGTGGCATCTTTCTCAGTCCACTTGTTATACAAGCATGATTACATATATTCTTGGCATCTTTTTGTCACGGGCGTTTAGCGCATCGTTCCACTCCCTCTTTTCACATATTAGCATTTTGTTATCAAATTATACACGTGCCGCAGAATTAATGGGTTAAAGACACTCGCTCATCCCTCTTTGGGTAAAGCAATATACAGCTATCCCCATATCCTCATATAGGACTTTGAAAGGCACATTCGGGCTCAGGCTGCAGCTAACGCTGTGGTGACATTAATTATCTAGAATTAAGTCTGGAAGTTCAGAAGCCTTGGAGGTCAAAGCATTTTATACTGAGCCCTGCTGAGTAGAAATGGTACTTCTAAGAGAATTAATTAAATGTGCTGCCTTTGAGCAACGGGCGCATTCGAGGTTGGACAGGAAGGGAATTGTTCTGCAGACTTGCTGCAACTCAAATCTGTGACACAGGAGCTTGCCCAAAGACTTGCTGGCACTTTGCCGCATCTCAAAAAAGACATAGTGGAAATGGAAAAGGTGCAAAAGAGAGCGACTAAGATGATTACGAGGCTGGGGCACCTTCCTTACAAGGAAAGGCTATGGCGTTTGGGCCTCTTCAGCCTAGAAAAGAGACACCTGAGGGGGGACATGATTGAGACATACAAAATTATGCAGGGGATGGACAGAGTGGATAGGGAGATGCTCTTTACACTCTCACATAATGCCAGAACCAGGGGAAATCCACTAAAATTGAGTGTTGGGAGAGTTAGAACAGACAAAAGAAAATATTTCTTTACTCAGCGTGTGGTTGGTCTGTGGAACTCCTTGCCACAGGATGTGGTGACGGCATCTGGCCTGGGTGCCTTTAAAAGGGAATTGGACAATTTTCTGGAGGAAAAATCCATTACAGGGTACAAGCCATGATGTGTATGTGCAACCTCCTGATTTTAGAAATGGGCTATGTCAGAATGCCAGATGCAAGGGAGGGCACCAGGATGAGGTCTCTTGATATCTGGTGTGCTCCCTGGGGCATTTGGTGGGCCGCTGTGAGATACAGGAAGTTGGACTAGATGGGCCTGTGGCCTGATCCAGTGGGGCTGTTCTTATGTTCTTAACTACAATTCCCAGGAGGCCTTGCAGGTCTCTTGTTATCTGGTGTGCTCCCTGGGGCATTTGGTGGGCCGCTGTGAGATACAGGAAGTTGGACTAGATGGGCCTGTGGCCTGATCCAGTGGGGCTGTTCTTATGTTCTTAACATTTCAATGAACCATCATCTTCTTCTTGTCTTTTTCTAAACCCTGTAAACTGCAATCCTATGCATAGGTACCTGGGAGTAAGCCCCATTGACTGTGATGGGCATACTTCTGAGTGAAGATGAAATGCACTGGGTTGTCATTTTTTAGCACTAAGAAACAGCAACATTTTAGAGTAAAGTCATGAGGCCCACTTCATATATTACAGAAAAGACAAGCCCCATGTTGCCTTGCTGTGCCAAGTATAGTTTTTTGACTATTTTTTAAGATGAGATGTGTGCAGAGATATTCACCTCCATTTTGCTCTCAGTACCTGGAATGGTTCCAGGTGCCTACAAAACTTAGCGCTTTGCATCCCCTCTAGCTATGCCATTGGCTGTGAGAGCCAAGGGGGGAAGTTCCTTATATATTTTCTGCTGCATCGACATGTTTTAGAAGCAGAGTGGCTTTCCCCCTATGGAGGGGAAGGGGGAGGAACACAGTTTCTGAGTGATGTTAAGCCCCATTTGCAGATGCTGTCAACAAAGGTAACTGTTGCGAGCTGCTGTGCTCAGGCCGCTGGGACTCTGCTCCGATTGCTGCTGCTGCTGGAGCTCCGCCGACGGCGTGGCACGCAGATAGCTGCCCAGTTGTTATTGTGTGCCTATCTCCCAAGGTCGGAGCGCTCTCTGCTCCCGGCGAGAAAGAAGGACTCAAAGGCAGAAGTTCTCCACCACACTCCTTCTTTACTATATACAAAATATTTACAATGTCCAGATAGTACATACAGTACACAATTCTCAATTCCAACGGATGTAGCCTCCGGCTCAACACTACTCTGCATCTCCCACAACTTTGCTTGCCCCTGCTGGAACTTATACTTCTAGTGACCAATCACAGTGCAGGAAATACTGCACAGTCATGCTTGACTATGCAGGTGCAGTCACACGCTCACACACTCACATTATCACACATGATGCACATCACCCGATGTTGCATCAGCTCCAAGTTCCCAGGGGGCTGTGCTGGCTTGCTCTGGCCAAGGCTTCAGGCCTGCCACTATGCAGCCAGTAAATTACTTGTCAGGACTGGGGCTCAACCCGTGACAGTAACCCTATGCTGGGTGCTCCCCATTTCCTCTGGAACATGTAGCAGCACTTTCCCATGTTGTGTGTCTCCCTACTAGCGGCCAGATGGTGTGGAGCAGGGATGGGGATATCTACAATGTGAAGATGTCTTCAGTCATGTATGTGTTGCTGCTTACTTACTACAGTGTTGCATACAGGAAGTTGCAATTCCAGTCTTTGGTATCCCCAGGTAGGATCAGGAAAGACCCCTGTCCAAATCCTTGGAGGAACGCTCCTTGTTGATGGTCCAATAAACTATACTGAGTTCTTCTCGCTGCACACTGACCTCTGTGGTCTTCTCTATGATCTTTACCTCCTGCAGTGTCACTTCTGGCTTCTGGGACATTCTTTCAGATTCTGTGGCTATGTTTCTAGGGCAACTGTCCGTAGCAACAAATTGACAGACAATTCCTGACTGCAGATGGTTGGTTGGCAACCTTCAGTCTCGAAAGACTGTGGTAGAAGCCTACAGCACCCGGTATTCCCAGGCGGTCTCCCATCCAAGTACTAACCTGGCCTGACCCTGCTTAGCTACAGATGGTTGCCCTAGAAACAGAGCCGCAGAACAGGGAAGACTTTCCCAGCAATTTTCAACTGAGGTGCTCCAAATTCCCATGGCACACCTAGACATTTCACAGCACACCAGTGTGCCACAATGTCATAGTTCTGCTCTGAAGATGAAATTGTGGGACATGTTTCTCTATCAGTGACCCACGTTGACTGCATGATATAACAACATCTACTTAGCTGTGCGGCTGCCCAAGGTTATTTCTCTGGAGATGCCAGGAACCTTGTGCTCTCATATTGAGTGACAGCCCCTCCCTAGCATAGCTTGGTAGCAATTGGCCACTTGTTATCTGACTCTATGGTACACGTAACCACCTAGTCATCCCATTGTCTGTAGTGTCCTAACACCATCCATTCTTCCTAAAAATAGCCAAGAGTATTTGCATAGCATGGGTGTATTTTTAACTTGAAGAAACCAGGTTTTACTCATTTCTTTTGTGACGGAAAGTTACAGAGGCAAAAAAACACATAGACTTTCCTTCTGCCAGTGTTTCTCAAACTGTGGGTCGGGACCCACTAGGTGCCTTGTGAGCCAATTTCAGGTGGGTTCTCATTCATTTCAATATTTTATTTTTAATATAGTAGACTTGATGCTCCCATGGTATGTGACTGCATTTGGGGAAATGTTACAGATCTGTACTTTTAACAGGCTACTAAATATATTTGAATGATGTTAGTAAATTGAGCTTATTCCTGGGTAAGTGTGGGTGGGATTGCAGCCAGGTGAAAATTTTCCTGATTGATGATGTCACTTCCGGTGAGTCCTGACAGATTCTCATTCTAAAAAGCAGGTCCCAGTACTAAACATTTGAGAACGACTGCCTCAGGCTCTTTCCCCGGGGGGGGGGGGCAGGATCCAGATGAATTGTTAATAAATAGTGACTAAAACATATTATTATTATTATTATTATTATTATTATTATTATTATTATTATTATTATTATTATTATTAATCCCCTGGGGGCTGGGGATAAGAATAGGCCCTCAGTTTGGCTGTACTTGTCGTAAGAGGCGACTAAACAGCCACCGGGTAGATGGGACTCGTCAGCCTGGGAAGGCAGCTCATCTGAGAGAAGGAAAACTCTGACCCCAAACCTCCACTGCCTTGTGACTACATCCAGTTATGGAAAAGGCTTCAGGAGTCAACCTCGAGGCAAAATCCGGAGCCGGAGTCCCTGAGGCAGTTCATGGCTGAACACAGTCACGTTCTGGCAACTCCTGCGACACCGCTGGAACCAACCGTATTGGCCTCTGCCTTTCCATTGGACCATTTCAGTGACGTGGAGAGGGGGGGATTTGCTGCATGGGTAACAGCCTATCCTCCATACCTACTTTACCCAGGCTTCGCGCACTGGAGAGGACACTCTGTTCCAGAACCACCATTCAGAGTGTGACACCATGGTCTTCTGAGACTGAAGGATGCCAACAATATTATTATTATTATTATTAATAAGAGTATTTATATACTGCTTTTCAACGGAAAGTTCACAAAGCGTTTTACAGAGAAAATCAAACAAACAACTAATGGCTCCATGTCCCAAAAGGGCTCACAATTTATTTTCACATTTTTATATCGCCCTCCCTCCAAAGAGCTCAGGGCAGTGTAGGCAGCTGCTCCCCTCCTTTTGTCCTCACAACAACCCTGTGAGGTATTTATTTATTTTTTTATTTTTCACATTTTTATACCGCCCTTCCTCCAAAGAGCTCAGGGCGCTTTACACAGCTGCTCCTCCCCTCTTTCTTGTCCTCACAACAACCCTGTGAGGTAGGTGAGGCTGAGAGAAAGTGACTGGCCCAAGGTCACCCAGGAAGCTTCGTGGCTGAGGGGAGATTTGAACCTGGATCTTCCAGGTCCAAGTCCAATTCCCAGACCACTACACCACCCTGGCTCTCTATCTAAAAGGATGCAAAAGAACACCAGCAGACAGCCACTTGTAGAGACACTGCTGGGGTGAGGAGGGCCAGTTACTCTCCCCCCCCCACTAAATAAAAGAAGAGCACCCACTTAAAAAGTGCCTCTTACCAGTTAGCAGGGGTTCATATGCCACTTTGAACACAGAAGAAAAGGAACTATGCCAGCTGCATAGTGGGAGTGGGAGATAATCAGAAACAGTGCCTTCTGAACTAAAAAAAATGGCTGCAGATGAAAGATATTCTGAGAAGGAACAGACCAGACACACTCCTGGATGTTGTCTGGTTCCATTTATTGCAGAATAAAGTGCAGGCTAGGATGTGTGTATTCCCCATTATCCTTTAGCAAGATATGACTATGGCAATTTTGAAAGAGTTGGAGGACAGCTGTTGTCTCTGGTGCTACGTACTCCACAGGAGTATCTTCAAAGCACAATTTCAATGCAAAGCCTCTTGGAGAAAAAGTATTTTGGTGTGCTGCTTTCCATGCAGCCTTCTGCCGACTGGACTCACACGGCTGTCCCCTCTGGTTCGCGGTGTTAGCATGGCATCCATCTGTTCTACGGATCCCAACAGAACAGGGATCCCTGCATGTCCTGTGCATTTCCCTGCATGCTATGGATTCCTGCATACCAGTTTAAAGGCACTTGATTTACATAGGAAGCTGGCCACATGGAAAGCTATGCAGTAAGTGCCTTTCATGCAAATAGCTTCCCATTGAAACTGAGCCCAGTTGGGAGGGGGGAGGTGAGAGACAGAGAGAGAGATAGAGACAGACAGACAGACAGACAGACAGAGAGGTGCTACTGATGCACTGTTATATTGTTGGCAACCTTCAGTCTCGAAAGACTATGGTATCGCGCTCTGAAAGGTGGTTCTGGAACAGCGTCTAGTATGGCTGAAAAGGCCAATTTGGGAGTGACAATCCCTTCCACACTGGGAGCAAGTGCAGTCTGTCCCTGGTCTGTCTTCCTGGCTGTGGGCCTTCCTTCTTTGCCTCTTAGCCTCAGACTGTTGGCCAAGTGTCTCTTCAAACTGGGAAAGGCCATGCTGCACAGCCTGCCTCCAAGCGGGCTGCTCAGAGGCCAGGGTTTCCCACTTGTTGAGGTCCACTCCTAAGGCCTTCAGATCCCTCTTGCAGATGTCCTTGTATCGCAGCTGTGGTCTACCTGTAGGGCGCTTTCCTTGCACGAGTTCTCCATAGAGGAGATCCTTTGGGATCCGGATATCATTGGGATGGCAAAGGAAAGTAGACGAAAAGGGCCATACTGAAAAGAATCCACCAGTGGTGACAGAAGCTTCACCACACTATGCTGCATCAGTTACAGTGGCATCACCCAGTGTGGAAAGCCAGCGCATCATCCCTACGATGGACCTCTTTTCATGCAGTGGGCGGGGCAACACCCCGGATGGGGGGCGTGGTGATGAACCATTGCCCTGCCCCTGCTGCTTTTGGGGCCATAACTTTTGATAGAATAGTGATATTTCAACGCAGTTTGTTTCATTGCCTATTGCGTGAAATTATGCATCGATTGATACATAACATGATGGTATTATTCAAAAATACCAAGATTTAAAATTTTTTGGCAGGTAGTGGTGTCATGCCCCCGTGCACATCACCCAGCGCAGCCCACACCCTGCTAGTGACACCACTGATCAGTTATTAGACTGGCTTGGTTTAGGTTCTGATTTTTCTGCCTCCTTAATGGTTTCAGCAGTTCCTTCTTTAGCAGCATTTATCCCAGTGCTGTTCTAATTCCTATTGGCCGGGCACATTAAGTCTCCTTGTCTGTCTTGTCAACAAGAACAAAATCTCCGCTGAAAGGATTTCACTTATTTGCAACATCTATCATACAAACAGGGCAGCCCAATCCCACCTGAATCCCCGTGCAGCAATGCTGGCGTGGCTATCGCTGTATTGCTGGTGCAAGTCCACATTGATCCATGAAGGTAGATTAGGCTTGGGAAGGTGGTTAGGATTTTGCATCTGCCTGATCTGTCCTCTTCTCCACCCTGTCTCGATCTCATTCAGCCCACTCTACCACTCTATTAAACCCCCTCTCCACCTCATAAGAACATAAGAACAGCCCCACTGGATCAGGCCATAGGCCCATCTAGTCCAGCTTCCTGTATCTCACAGCCGCCCACCAAATGCCCAGGGAGCACACCAGATAACAAGAGACCTGCAAGGCCTCCTGGGAATTGTAGTTAAGAACATAAGAAGAGCCCTGCTGGATCAGGCCAAAGGCCCATCTAGTCCAGCTTCCTGTATCTCACAGTGGCCCACCAAATGCCCCAGGGAGCACACCAGATACCAAGAGACCTGCAAGGCTTCCTGGGAATTGTAGTTAAGAACATAAGAACAGCCCCACTGGATCAGGCCATAGGCCCATCTAGTCCAGATTCCTGTATCTCACAGCGGCCCACCAAATGCCCCAGGGAGCACAACAGATAACAAGACCTGCAAGGCCTCCTGGGAATTGTAGTTTAAGAACATAAGAACAGCCCCACTGGATCAGGCCATAGGCCCATCTAGTCCAGCTTCCTGTATCTCACAGCGGCCCACCAAATGCCCCAGGGAGCATACCAGATACCTGGGCCAGCAAATCTGGCTGTCCCGCTGCACATGGGAGGTTACTCCAACCTCCCCGTCAGAGGTCCAGCTGCATGTGCTGGAGGACGGTGCTTTGTGACTGATGTAAAGCTGCCTCCGCTAATGCAATGCTAGTTTATGACAGTGCCCATGAGGGATAGGATTGTCCCATAATTTTGTTTATATATTAAATGAACTCTCTCTCTCTCTCTCTCTCTCTCTCTCTCTCTGTGTGTGTTTTCTTTTAGCCAGTTTCCAACATCCCATAGCCTAGCCTGATCCAAGAGTTAGAACCCATTGATAGAGGTGCATTTTTTTTGGAGACAATACCACTTTTGTACTTCTCATTTTTGTAAAATAAAAGAACAGAATATATAGCAAACCAGCAGAAATATGCTCTTAGCTTAAAGCCTAAAAGTGAGCCACCAAAAATGTGAATTTCTTAGGTTATGTCTAATCAGGACTCACTTTCCTTGAAATGGTTAACCCCCCCCGCCAAAAAAAAAAAAATCCTATTAATGGTTAGCTGTATTTTATCGAGTTCAGTAATTTTCAGTGAATGACAACAAATTACACTTGTTTGATGTTTCCCATGCAATGGCCTTTTGAAGATCCGTTTGCAGAGCGTTTCTGATGTGCTTCCAAAAAATGATCACACAATTAATGTTCAGCACTGTCTGCCCACCGTAATAAAACAGAATAGTCCCTTAACCAGCATTACAGAATTAAATGAGAACAATAATTAAGCAAACAAAGAGCTCCCCGAGAGAGGAAGTGGGGGGGAGAGACCTCCACCACCTGATGTCTCTGTCTGGATGGGAAATGTCTTATTTATTATTTATTTTAATTTATGAACATTGGCTCATGTGAACCAGTGGATAATCAAATGTTTAACAACAAAACAGATCTAACCTGAATTCAGTCATGTGCACGATGGTTTGTGATCACACCATCTGCACTGACAGCAGATGGGATCTGACCAGTGCCTAATCTAATCTGAAATATTCTGATAATGGAGTACAAGTGGTCAAATTCACGGATTCAGTTCAAAACTCAAATCCGCAAATTGTGACACCTATCCTCCAATTGTGCTCCGATCGTGTTCCGAGGCCCCTCTAAAGGCCGAGGAGGCTGTGTGCAGCCTCCCCAACCCTCAGGAGGCCTTCAGAGGTTTGGGGAGACTGTGCACAACCTCCCCGGCCCTCAGAAGGGCAACGGGAGCACAGCTCCGGTCACGATCGGAGGACAACAGTGGGGCAGATCCACGAGTTCTAAGTCAGGTGAAACTGTGGGTTCCAAATCTGTGGATAAAGAGTCTTCACCTATATTTTGCTTGGTGTTGCAGAAACAATTGCAACTGCTCCAAAATCTAAATGACACTGAAATACCAGTCATTGCCTGGGAACCAAGTTTGCTAGATAAATTAACAGAGTAAGCCTCTCCTCCACTATATCCACTAGATGAGATAGCATTCTTCCCCCCCTGGCAGAGCTCAGTGCTGCTTCAGCAGAAACACAATTATGCCAGTGCAGTGATACCCTTGAGCCAGGGGGATGCTAGCACCAGTGTAACTGTTATACTGGTGGGACTCTGCCAGCAGGAGGGAGACAAGTTAAAATTGGATGGGGGGGGGGGGGTGTGTGACTGAAAGTTAGAATCTGATGCTTGCTCAGGAATTGGGGCAGGGAGGAATGAAAATTAGTGGGAATCTGAGGCTCACTCTGAGATTTATTCCACCCATGTTACATCTGCAAGAAAAGGTGATGTAGGGTAAAACACTTGCACTTAAGGCAATGCAGAGCACCAGAATTTCTTCCTCCTGTCCCTTCCTTTGTGCCCATTGCTTTTGCAGTCCTAACTGGCCAAGGGGGAAGGGGGCTGTCAGGATCAGGGGGAGGGGGAAATGTCCTCTCCTCCTGTTCAGTTTCCTTACAAACACAAAAGAAGCACGGATAGCAACCCTGCTGCCCCCAGCTCACAAACCAGGATCGCTGGAGGGATTCCCTGGGTTAAAAACCCCTCCTCCTTACAATATAAAGATATTTGAGGGGTTCTCTTTAATTCCTCTCTCCTACCCCCTATAAGAGAAAAGAGTAATGGCTCCCAGATACCTCAAAGTTAATAACAAAACAAACAAAAAGAAATAGGACCCAGAAGTTTATTAAGATCCATTGACTACTACAACTAACAAAAGGAGGGTTTCTGTTGAATTCAGAGATACAGTTAGAGAAGAATACTACAGTTTGAGGAGGCTCCAAAACCTGCGGGACTCCCCCAAATAATAATAATAATAATAACAGTATTTATATACCGCTTTTCAACTAAATGTTCACAAAGCGGTTTACAGAGAAAAATCAAATAACTAAATGGCTCCCTGTCCCAAAAGGGCTCACAATCTAAAAAGATGCAAAAAGAATACCAGCAGACAGCCACTAAAACAGACAGTGCTGGGGTGAGGTGGGCCAGTTACTCTCCCCCTGCTAAAAAAAGGAGCACCCACTTGAAAAAGTGCCTCTTACCCAATTAGCAGGGGTTTTGTCCCCCAAGGCAAAACATCTTTGTGAACTGGCTGATAAAAGCAACTAAAAATAAAGAAATAAATAAAAACCTAACACAATAACTATTTTATGGACTAGCCAGAATTACCTTTACTTCTCTCACGCACATAAGACCTTTATTGGCATAGATAATGGAAATACAAAGCAACAACCAAACATTAAACATTCAGAGCGCGCGCACACACAATAAAATAAAACACTCGTAATCATCCAGTACCCCCTCTCCCCATTCACCATAGTATAGCGGAAGACCCAGAATTCCGTCCTGCCAGAATCCCAGAAACAAAGTTGGCAACCTTGTCAAGAGAGTCAGTTTCCTCTATGGAAAGAAGAGTTTGTAATTTAAATGAATCCTCCCAGCCCTGCATTTTGTTCAGCAGTGGAGCCAGATAGATCTTAGGAAGGGTATCATGGAGTGGGCAGTGAAAAAATATATGATGTAATGTCTCCACACAGTTCCTGCCACAGGTACATCTTCTTTCTGAGTAGGGAATGCCACTAAACCTGCCTGCTAGCAGAGCTGGTGGAAAGGCATTGCATCTCGCAAGGGAGAGTGCTCTGCGAGCCTGTGGGCACTGCAGATGATAAAGGAAAGAAGCCAGCTTCCCAAAGCTGACTGGGATGTGCAGATGGAGAGGGGAGCAAATGGTGTTAGCTGCACTACTTCTCTCATTTACTCATAGAACTAAGGTGAGGCTTGGGCCCGCTAGGGGGCTGAGGGCTGCACCAAAAGGGAGGGGGAGGGGCTGCTTGCATGCCACGGTGAGGGTCCCTGCAAAACTTAGTGCTTTGCACCCCTTCTAGCTATGCCACCGATTCCCAATCTCTTTAGACACTGAAACAAAAAACAATTGCATTTTTTTTTCAGTAGTTCACTTGAAATGGTATCTTTCGCTTCAGAGATCAACCAAAAGGCAAACCGTTCCACAGTCTGTCACCTCATCTAGAACCCCTAGCCTGACTACTGTTCAAACTTGGAAGGTTTGAAACTCAGGGCAACATTGTGGTGGTAGCACTTCCACAACACACCTGAGATTAAGTCATCATCTACCTCTGGGTCCAACTTACTTGTTGAAGACCTCTGATCTAACCCACTAACCTATATGAGAAAACTCCAGTTTGCCTTTTATTTTTTTCCTCATTAATTACATCTTCATTTTTTCCCCCTTGAAGATATTTGCAAGAGCTGTATACTACCTTAATTTTTTTTAAAGGTAGAGTATTTGAGTCAGTAAGTGCTCAAGAACAGTATGCCAGCCATAAAGAGAGTTTGGACCTAGCAAACATGGTACTTCAGAAGAATACTGTGGCTGAAGTGAAGTTCTGAATAGAAGCTGAGGCTCCCCAGAGCTAAAAATCGCTGAACTTCTAATTTGTTAGGAATGTGTCTCCATGGAAGATCATAAAAGGGAGACATACTGCAGCTTTTATGCAACAGACTATAAAACGTAGCTAAATTTCCACACTGACCCTCCCAAAGGGAAGATTACTCAAAAAGATACGGTTAGATTGCTGTAATAGCATAAATGAACGTAATCTGTGCAAGAGAACGGAATTATTATAACATCACAGAGGAACTTTAGATTCTCTCCTTTGTGGAACATCTCTCATGAAAATCAATCTAAACTAGGCTCATTATATACCTGAAGAAATGAAACATTAAATGAAGCATTGCGGGGAGAGAGAGAATTTATTCTTCCATCCCCACCATCTGTTTCTGCAATCTCAATATGTGACGTTGGTTTTACAAACACAGGAGGAGGAAGCTGGGCAGAGTTGGGAGAGTTAGGACAGACAAAAAGAAAATATTTCTTCACTCAGTGTGTAGTTAATCTGTGGAACTCCTTGCCACAGGATGTGGTGATGGCATCTGGTCTAGATGCCTAGGGGGTGGACAAATTCCTGGAGGAAAAGTCGATCACGGGTTACAAGCCATAATGTGTATGTGCAACCTCCTGATTTTAGAAATGGGCTATGTCAGAATGCCAGATGCAAGGGAGGGCACCAGGATGCAGGTCTCTTGTTGTCTTGTATGCTCCCTGGGGCATTTGGTGGGCCGCTGTGAGATACAGGAAGCTGGACTAGATGTGCCTATAGCCTGATCCAGTGGGGCTCTTCTTATGTTCTTAACTACAATTCCCAGGAAGCCTTGCAGGTCTCTTGTTATCTGGTGTGCTCCCTGGGGCATTTGGTGGGCCGCTGTGAGATACAGGAAGCTGGACTAGATGGGCCTCTGGCCTGATCCAGTGGGGCTGTTCTTATGTTCTTAAACTACAATTCCCAGGAGGCATTGCAGGTCTCTTGTTATCTGGTGTGCTCCCTGGGGCATTTGGTGGGCCGCTGTGAGATGCAGGAAGCTGGACTAGATGGGCCTAGGGCCTGATCCAGTGGGGCTGTTCTTACATTCTTAACTACAATTCCCAGGAAGCCTTGCAGGTCTCTTGTTATCTGGTGTGCTCCCTGGGGCATTTGGTGGGCCGCTGTGAGATACAGGAAGCTGGACTAGATGGGCCTTTGGCCTGATCCAGTGGGGCTCTTCTTATGTTCTTATGACTATAGATGCAGACTGGATAGTATTGGATATGGAAAAACAACAGCACACGATAGGTAAGAACCGAACTACTGTATTTATTGCTTACAACTCACTGGCAGCCCAGTCCTAAGCTACCCAGTGCCCAGAGCATGAGCAGTGCCGAAATGGCTACCACTGTCTATGGGCACCACGGCAGCCATTGGAGTCTCCTCAGGGGACAGTCGTCCCTTCCCCCAGGTAAGGGTGCAGGCCCTGCAATGGGTCTCCTCCAGTCTGTGTTGGCTACTTTGCCAATGCAGGCTGGAGGAGCTCTGTGTCTGGCGTTTTAACCAACAGGGAGCACAGGATCTAGTGGAGCAGGGCTCCGCCATTCCCACCCCCTTCCTGCCCAGGAGTATACACTTCCGCTTTGCCCCCCCCCCCGAACGGCTTCAAAGGGGAGGGAGAGGGGCCCTTTGCTCACAGCAGTGAGGCTCCCTGCAAAACTTAGTGCTTTGCACCCCCTCTAGCTACACACCACTGGCAAAATTTAATCTTGAGTAAATTTTTAAAGCTAAGTCATTCTTGGAATGAGAGTATAAGGGAGAAAAAAGCCTCACTAATCACTAAGAGCAGATGCATAACAATGAAGATCTGTCGGCATCCTTCAGTCTCAGAAGACTATGGTGTTGCGCTCTGAGTAGTGGTTCTGGAACAGGATCCTCTCCAGTGTGCGAAGCCTGGGTAAAGTAGATATGGAGGATAGGCTGTTACCCATGCAGGAAATCCCTGAAATGGTCCAATGGAAAGGCAGAAGCCAGTATGGTTCAGCGGCATCACAGGAGTTGCCAGAACATGACTGTGTTCAACCATGAACTGCCTCAGGGACTCCGGCTCCGGATTTTGCCTCGAGGTTGACTCCCGAAGCCTTTTCCATAACTGGATGTAGCCACAAGGCAGTGGAGGTTTGGGATCAGAGTTTTCCTTCTCTCAGATGAGCTGCCTTCCCAGGCTGACGAGTCCCATCTACCCGGTGGCTGTTTAGTCACCTCTTATGACAAGTACAGCCTAACACAGGGCCTATTCTGATCCCCCAGCCCCCGGGGGTATATTGTGAGGAAGAGGACACTGTCTTCAAACATCTATCTACCTATAAATTATGATTTGCTTTCCTTTTGGTTCTTAATGGCCAACGAGGAGAAATACTGGAACCAGCGCACAACAAACAGAAAGATTAACAAATCACATATAATGAATAGTAGCAGACCATGGCTTGGGATTTCAGAGGCCGAGATCTTAAAGAAAAGCTCCCAGTTCAGTTGTTGGGAGAGTTCAGGAGGAAAAATGGTGTGGGCACAGACCAACTGGTTTTTCATCCAGGAATCTTGCCCAGACCTACCTGGAAATGCCAGGGGCACTCTCTGAGACCTTTCTCGTGCAAAGTCCATGGTGCAGAACTCCTTGCCACAGGATGTGGTGTCTGGTTAGATGCCTTTAAAAGAGGATTGGATAGATTGATAGAAGAAAAGACCATCACAAGTTACAAGGCATGATGAGTTTGTGCAATCACCTGGTTTTAGAAATAGGCTACTGCAGAATGCCAGGTACAAGTGGGTGGCGCCAGGATGCAGGTCTCTTGTTGTCTTGTGTGCTCCCTGAAGCATTTGGTGGGCCACTGTCTGGAAGCTGTACTAGATGGGCCTTTGGCCTGATCCAGCAGGCCTCTTATGTTCTAAAGTTCTTACCTCTTCTGTTGTAATGGTCGGATCCTATTCTAGCAACTGGCTTTGAAAGGGCACCCAAAGCATCTGGTTTCTCCTTATGAGGAAAGGCTACGGCGTTTGGGCCTCTTCAGCCTAGAAAAGAGATGCCTGAGGGGGGACATGATTGAGACATACAAAATTATGCAGGGGATGGACAGAGTGGATAGGGAGATGCTCTTTACACTCTCACATAACACCAGAACCAGGGGACATCCACTAAAATTGAGTGTTGGGAGAGTTAGAACAGACAAAAGAAAATATTTCTTTACTCAGCGTGTGGTCGGTCTGTGGAACTCCTTGCCACAGGATGTGGTGATGGCGACTAGCCTGGACGCCTTTAAAAGGGGATTGGACAAGTTTCTGGAGGAAAAATCCATTACGGGGTACAAGCCATGATGTGTATGCGTAACCTCCTGATTTTAGAAATGGGTTATGTCAGAATGCCAGATGCAAGGGAGGGCACCAGGATGAGGTCTCTTGTTGTCTGGTGTGCTCCCTGGGGCACTTGGTGGGCCACTGTGAGATACAGGAAGCTGGACTAGATGGGCCTATGGCCTGATCCAGTGGGGCTGTTATTATGTTCTTATGTTCTCCTAAAGAGACCCTCTCAAAGGGGAAAACAGTGAATGCCTTACTTTTGAAGACCAAGTCCCTGCTTGAAGCAAAGCATCATGGGGAGTGAACAAAACTGCCAACCCGCAGGCTGTCCTCACATACTACAGTACTGCAACCGTCACGTTCACCAGGCAAAGCCATTGCCTTCCTTCTAAAGTGGACCCTATCATCACAATAAAACCTTATGCATATGTGGGAAATGCAAGGATTTTCTGATGTTGCCACCACCCAATTATGAGCATGAAGGCTCCCATTATTCTATTCATCTTCTTTCTAGAAAATATGAAGGTTGGCCTCCTCTGGGCCGGTGGCGTAACTGGAGGGGGGGCAGAATGTTCAGGCTGGCAAGTGGCCTCTCCCTTCGGAGCCATTCCCGGTTGGGGGAGCAAAACGGAGCCGTTTTGCTCTCCCCGTTGGGAATGGCTCCAAAGGGAGGGGCCGCTTGCCAGCCTGAGCGCTCCACCCCCTCCAGCTATGCCACTGCTCTGGGCCATCATCTTCCTCTGTTGTGTGTTGCTCTGTGATTTCTGATGACACCAGCTGGACCCCTGGCAACTGCTGCTGGCCCCATTACAGACAGTTCCCTGCCCACACCATGAAATGGATAGCTTGCTGATGATAAAGGTCATGCTTGCCCCAACGCATATTATCTGGAGCACCGAGCATTGCTTCCTCTGTGTTGGCATGCTGAATTCCAGGCCAAGTCTAATCAGAAGTAAGTCCCATCAATTTCAATCAGATTTACTTCCAGGTAAAGAGAAGAAAAGGATTGCATTCTGCTGTCCATTGCAGGCAGCAGCTGTTACCCTGCACATGCCCGATCTTGTCTGATCTCAGAAGCTAAGCAGCATCAGACCTGGTTAGTACTTGGATGGGAGACCGCCTGGGAATACCGGGTGCTGTAGGCTTCTACCATAGTCTTTCGAGACTGAAGGTTGTCAACCACTTTGCAGGCATCTTCCACAAGAAGTCCCTTGGTTCAGGGCTGGCCCATGCTTGCCACCTCCATCTGCAGTTGCCTTCAATGCCCCCCCGCCCCCCACTTCCAGGTTTGAAAAGGATGTGGGGCAGTAAAGCAAGTGTGAAAGAGAGGTGAGTGGTGGGATAGAGTGTCCGATATAGTTCACCCCTCTTCTCTCCCACGTAGACCAGCATTTTATGTCCCACCATATTGAGAAGCCCACAAAGAGCAGGAAATCAGGCGCTCTCATCATATTATGACACCCCTGAGTATCGGGTGAGTGGCTAGGCACTAGCAGATACGTACACACAGCTATGTAATGTCCACTCACAGCTATGCTTATTAAGGGCCAAACAGCACATGACATTAAACCTGTCTAGAAGATGGATTTCATGCAGGAGTGGACCAAAAGTGGTCCTCTTAGATCTGAAAGATGGTTGTGGGAAGACCTGATCTGGGCCAGGAGGGTGGTGCATTACGGGGAGGCGGGTGAACACTTTCCTCCATACACTTTTTTTTGGTGCTGAAAATCACTTGACCCAAAGTGACCGTTCTTCCAGCCTGTCAGTCCAGAAGGACACCAATGGGGTGGGTAAGGTGGCATCTCTAACCAGAGGGCCTTTCGGCCAGGTTCACCTGGTGCATCTGAGTCTGATGGATCTGGACCATGGTGGTCCATGCCCTAGTGACATTTCACCCAGACTACTGTATTACACACTACATGGGGCTACCCTTGAAGATGGTTCGGAAGCTTCAATCTGTGGCCAGAGGGCCTTTCGACCAGGTTTTACTGGTGTATCCAAGTCAGATGGATTTGGGCCATGGTGGTCCATGCCCTAGTGCCATCTCGCACAGACTACTGTAATGCACTCTACATGGGGCTACCCTTGAAGATGGTTCAGAAGCTTCAATTAGTGCAGAAAGCCATGGCCCAGTTGGTTACTACATTTTCCGGGTCTTTTCTCACCTTCTGCCATGTCCTAGCAACTCACAGAGCCTGACTTAAAAAGGAACTCCTCAGAGAAGGAGGCTGAGTCACCAAGTTCCTTATATTCTGAATGCTGTAAATTTGAGCATTTGAAATGTGAATATTTTCCATCTTTCCCTAGTTTATGGAAAATGACAGTCTGCCAGTCACTGATGGCGCAAAGAAGCATGCATCACGCACAGAATTTGGATGAGCAATTATTACTTACACTGCCCTACTGCAAAGAAGTGCATGATGGCAGCTTGAAACCCCTCTGCATATTTTGGACCACAGGTCCATAGGTAGTGCACTCTGTCTTTGTTGATGGTCACAATCATGGCTTGCTTACTCAGGCCTGTTGAACACTGTAGTCAGTAGCGTGGCTGGAGGGGTGCAAAATGGTAAGTATTGCAGGCTCCTGAATGCAAGCAGCCCCTCCCACTCGCCCTCAGAGCCATTCATGCAGCAACAGCACAGCTGAATGGCTGAGGACGAGTGGGAGGGGCTGCCTACACTTTGATTTTGCACTATTTTGCACCATTACGCTACTGTTGCAAGTAGAAGGCAGCTTTAACACTTTGCACCAATGTCACTTTTCTACTGGAAACGCTTTCTGAAGAGATGACAGTGAACCCTCAATTTAATGGTCACTGGCTTATCGGAGTTCAAAAATAGTGGATGTTGTCTGCTTCATTAAAATCATGGATGGGAACTCGAGTCAAGTGACTTGAGTCAGAGTTGCGAAAATGTGTCTTTTGCTGACTTGTGCGGACTCGAGTCTCATGTGTCAAAGACTAAGCAAACACTCAAGTCTGACTGTGGTTGACTTTTTGAAGGAAAAGGCTCAGGACTTAAGTCTTTTCAAGCCCCCAAAATGCTGTGAGCGACTCAGAATGTCCACTAGTTAGGACTAGTTTTCAAGTCGAGTTGAAGGGGATGGTGACTCATGACTTGACTTGAGTCAAGCCGTGCTGAATTCGCCCATCCCCAATTAAAACCTATCCCTATACATCTTGTAGATACATGTCTTCATTGACCTCAATGCATCTGGGTTTAGCAGACTTTGGGATGAACAGACACCCCTTCCACCCTATTAGTCTGTTAGATTGAGAGTTCATGGTATTTGCACTGAAGGTGCCATTTCCTACAGTAGCACCTTTCACTGTAAATAACTGGGTGGGGGTGTGTGTCAGGGTGATTTCCAGAGGAAAAACAGCAGGAGAGCACATGGTTCAGCCCCCTCTCCAACCCAAACATGGTCTTGATCAGATTGGGTGTGTGTGTGGGGGGGCGGAGGATCAGAAGCTGCTATTTTCGAGGAGAAGACATGCACACAGGAGACACTGATTTGACTTGTCATTCTAACCAGTGTCAAAAGGTTGAGCCAGACAACCTCTCATGTGTGTAGGATATCCCAAAATGGATTTCAACATCTCATTGGAAGGTGGACCAAAGAAAAGTTCTCAAAGAAAAGGAAGGCTGGAGATTTTTATGTGGAGGATCTTGCTTTGGAATGGGAGGGAAGAGGCTCTTCTTTAACAAGCTTCTGGTAGTTCCTTCCATCCCTATGATGATTTTAGTTTGATGTTAGGGTAACCCACAATGTTCTTGACATTTCCTCCTTCTTCAGTCTCCCAGATCAAAAAACGTCAGTGAAAAGGTTGACCCATTCCACAGGCCATTCATTTGTTGGATGAATGTCGGGATCTTTTCAGCACAAAGATATCCTGACTGCGTCAGCTGAGACCTCAGTCTAATTTGAGAAGCAGCAACTGCGGCAGAAAAAATAACCAGAGCCAGCTAATGCTTTCGTCAAGGAAGCTCCAGTCTCTGGCACCAGCAAACGCAGCCCCTGCTGGGAGAAGACCTCCCTTTTTCATTGTTACCTTATTTCGCTTTTCTGGTACATTTTCAGTATTCTAAAAGGTCATTATTTCTAAAAAGGACTGGAAGTGTGCAAAAATAATTCTGTGGCCACATTTGTGGTCTCGTGTCTTCTTTTATTGCGAGAACAGCCTGTGGTGTACTCTGCAGAAATAAATACCTAAATAAACGTCTCAAAGTGTTTCTCAGAGTAAAGGTGACTAGATTGTGAACGGAGCAGCAATAAAGCAACTAGGACCTACTAAACAGGTCAAGTGAGTCAACTTCTCTTGTTGAAGGAATACATGGTAGCTTTTGAATTATGGGAAAGTCCGATCCTATGCTTTCCTAGCACCTGAAATGGCTGCTGCTGTATCAAGTGGGGCAAAGGAAGCAGCCAGAGGTCTCCTCAGTGTAAGGGAGCAAATGTTCCCTTATTCTGTGTTGAGCAATGGCAGCCCCAATAGGTCTACTTGTATCTGTGCCCACTATTGAGTGGGAGCAGAACGGAGGAGACCTGGATCGGGATTTCGGCCAGGGAGGGAGCACAGGTTATGGTAGCAGAGTCTGCTGCCATCTCCACAATCTTCCCAGGCCTAGCCCTTCCCTGCCCTCTCCTGCAGAGGCCTCCACCATAACTATTCCCCTTCCTGGGCTGAACCACTGACTTGAAGCTGCTCGAACTTGCACCAGTGATTTTACGGGTGCAAACACAAATAGACTCATGGAGGCGGCTGGGGTTTACCCTAGGGCAAGGGGGAAAAGGACCCCTTTCTTCAGGAGGGGGGAAATCCAGTGGGGAAAACAGAGGACGTTTTGGTGCCGCTGCATCACAGAGTGGGAATCTTTATAGAACTGTACCGTTAGCCACTTTGGACCACACACTGGCCTGCTCCTGATAACAAATTTTGATTTGATTTTCTTTGTAAACAACTTTGTGAACTTTTTTTTTTTTTTTTTTGGCTGAAAAGTGGCATATAAATACTATAATAATACTGGTTTGTTGTTATATTGGGCCAAGACTGTGGCATAGCTAGAGGGGGTGCAAAGCACTAAATTTTGCAGGGAGCCTCACTGCAGCGTGCAAGCTGCCTTTCCCCTTCCCCTTTGGAGCCATTCCAGACCTCAAGTGGAAAATGGAGGTGAATGCAGGATGGAACGCAAGGCAAAAGTTTCCGTTTTGTTCTCCCCACCCAGCATGGCTCTGAAAGGGAAGGGGAAAGGGTCACTGTACCTCTGAGGCTCCCCTCAAAACTTCATGCTTTACACCCCCTCTAGCTACACCACTGGGCCAGGATGTTATTTTTTCCTTGCCTGAGGTCTATGTGCAGACAGAAAATGACTCTGTGGAGAGAAGGTTTAGAAATGGTCACGCATTTGCAGTCTAAGTAAAAGACAAGCAGTCAGCTGAAAGCAGTGGCAGACCTGCCATTTAATGACAGGGGCAAATGCCCTGGACATGGAGCCTGGTGCACCATTAGGACTGCGCAGAAGCCTCACGGGGGCTCTGGACGCTGTCTGGTTTGCCAGAAGCACAGTTTAAAACATCAGAGAAGCTTCAGCAGGCTTCTCCAATGTGTCTTGGAGTTGCACAAGGCTTTGTGCATGTCTGGTAAGTGGGGGGGCATGTAGGGGACAGCAGCATCCCGTGGGGGGCACCATCACGAACCTTTGCCCCAGGGCACAGGACTGGAGAGGTCCACTACTGGCCGAAAGCTCGGTTGACCATATCTGAGGGGTGACACTCAGTTGGCCACTCAGTTCCCTTTCTCAGTTGTGCTTATTTACAAAGCAGGTGCTCTTCAAATACCTCCTTCTCCTCGAACATTGGACTTAACAGTTAATTCCATCATAGACTGTACAGACAGGAGGGTGCTACTTCCACTGAACCTATCAGAGCCATGTTGGCAACCTTCAGTCTCGAAAGACTCTGGTATCGCGCTCTGAAAGGTGGTTCTGGAAGAGCGTCTAGTGTGGCTGAAAAGGCCAATCCGGGAGTGACAATCCCTTCCACACCGGGAGCAAGTGCAGTCTGTCCCTGGTCTGTCTCCCTGGCTATGGGCCTTCCTTCTTTGCCTCTTTGCCTCAGTCTGTTGGCCAAGTGTCTCTTCAAACTGGGAAAGGCCATGCTGCACAGCCTGCCTCCAAGCGGGCTGCTCAGAGGCCAGGGTTTCCCACTTGTTGAGGTCCACTCCTAAGGCCTTCAGATCCCTCTTGCAGATGTCCTTGTATCGCAGCTGTGGTCTACCTGTAGGGCGCTTTCCTTGCACGAGTTCTCCATAGAGGAGATCCTTTGGGATCCGGCCATCATCCATTCTCACGACATGACCGAGCCAACGCACAGCCATGTGGAACATTTGATTATCACCCCCTAATGCCTCCGGTTCTGCTCCCGTCCTGAGAGTAAACACATGCTCACATACAGCATGGACCCAAGGGGTGGCCACGTCACCCTATTCCTACCTAGTACGCGAATTGTGCCGGCTGTGGCAATGCAGATGAAGGTAACAAACCATAATTCTTGCACTATACATTTTACTGCTCTTAATAGTGACTTTTATTTTGACTTGGACACCCTTATTGTACTGAAACTCTTACTAGGCTTGTAATTAGTAATTCTTCACAGGATGTATTTCAAGCTGATGTTCTGCTCTTGTCCCAGCACATGGCGGCAAAGGGGTTTGGCAGGCGGAAAGTCTCCTTGGGGTAAGGGGACATTTGTCCCCTTGCTGCGAGTAAACCCCAGTCTGTGTAATAGGCTGACTTGGACCAGTGCTGGCTGCATAGCTGGTGCAAATACACCTTGATCCATGTTGCCAGATCAGGTTTGGGAAGAAGGCTAGGATACAGTGTACTGATCCATCCTTATGCTAGAAGTACTAGACATGCATTACATTTTGTTACTTTTGTCTTTTTATAAATCCAAATGCATTTTTAACTATACCAAAATTCTTATATAAATGGAAAGTTGATTGCATTGATGCACAAGTGAAAATGTTCTGAATGCTCATCTCTGTTTTCTTTTGATCTTCCTCAGACCCAGCTTTGCCCTACAGCAGTGGTATTCAAACTGGAGTGTCGCAACGCCCCAGCCTGTGGGTCCTGGCTTCTACCCCCTTAAGGGGTGGGGGCAGCCAGAAGACGGGGGAAGGCAGTGGATCGTGCCACTCAGGGGGGCTGCAGGGGCTTGGGTGCACTTGCCCAAGCCTCCTGCAGCCTCTCAGGGGCTCCCCAGGTCAGGAAAAGTGAAAGCGGAGCGATTGCGCCCCGCTCCGCAAAACCAGAAGCGGAGCACGATCGCTCCGCTTTCCCTTCTGACGGGGCTGCAGGGACTGGGGTGCACTCACCAGTCCCTGCAGCAGCTGTCCCTGTGTGCGGGGAGCCCTGCGCGAGCGCCTGCAGGGCGCTCCAGGTCAGGGAAAGGGAGAGTGGGACAATCGCGTTCCGCTTCCGCTTTTGCGGAGTTTGAAAACCGCAGCCCTACAGTGTTGTTCATGACTTTCCTTTCTATTTGCTACAAAACCTAAAACTCTACCTAAAACTCAGTCCCAGACAATCCAGGTAGCTACTCAATCAAATACAAACCTTGAATGACACTTCTGCGGTCAATAAGAATTTAAGCCATTTCTGTCCAACGTTGCATATATGCAACAGAGATCAAATGTGTACACCTGTGGGCTGGGCAGAAATGGGTTACTGAGAAATATAATCATTGTGACTCTGGAAGTCTGTATGGTGAGCCAAATTCACACTCATTTGCCCAGCAATTGAGTCTCTCTCTCTCTCTCTCTCTCTCTCTCTCTCTCTCTCTCTCTCTCTCTCTGTGTGTGTCTGGGGTGTGTGTGTGTGTGTGTGTGTGTCTCTGTGGCAAGGTGTATCATTGGAGTCCAGGGTAGCATAAAATTGACTAGACAGCCTGCAGAATCTGTCGAAATCCTATTCCATTTTGAATGATCTATTCAAAAAAGGATCAGATTATATCAAAAATAAATCAGATCATCTCCCGTCTTCAGTGCAATGGAGATACAAGATCAGGACAACAGAAATATACCAGTCCTATACCAGTCCTTCCACTTTCGTCTCTCCTTGGCATTATTTTTAATTTCCTGTCTACTTATGGATATTAAAACCTGTCGCTGTGGTCTATTTTGATATTGGAAAAGAACCAATTTGGAACAGGGGAATTTCATAAAGAGACATTACAAGCATCTCCGCAATGTGGAACATGGGATGCTGCCTTTTGCTGAGTGGAGCTATTGATGCACCTTGCACAGTCTTGTGAAACCTGACTGAAAGTGGCTCTCCAGGGTCTCAGGCAGGAAATTTTCTCTGCCCTGTCTGCAGAGGCTGCGCACTGAACGTAGGACATACTGCATGCAAAAGGTGTGCTCTCCAACAGAGCCATGGCCCCTTCTCAATGGCAACTGGGATCTCTTAGAGCCCAAATCTATGCATGTCTACTCAGATGTAAATTCTATGATAGTCAGTGGGGCTTACTCCCAAGAAAGTGTGGATAAGATTGCGGCCTCAGGGCCAAATCCTATCCAGTTTTCTAGTGCCAGTGCAGCTGGGCCAACAGACCAATAAGCGTTTGTTCCCTTAGCTCAGGGTTGAATTGCAGCTTCATCAGTGTTGGAAAGTTGGATAGGATTGGACCCTCAGTGTCCCACAGGCTTTGGTTCAGAACATCTGAACCAGTGGCATAGCTAGAAGGGGTGCACTAAGTTTTGTAGGGAGCCTCACCAGGGTGTGCAAGTGACCCCTCCCCTTCCCCTTCAGAGCCATTCCAGGTAGGGGAGCAAAATGGAGGCCTTGGCCTTGACAGCCCATGTGCTCCACTCTGCATTTGCCTTCATTTTGCTCCCACTACCCAGAATGGCTCCGAAGGGGAGGGAGAGGGGTCGCTTGCATGCCACGGTGAGGCTCCCTGCAAAACTTAGTACTTTGCACCCCCTCTAGCTATGCCACTGATTTGAACCAAAAGCACAGAACATTTCATGTAAAGGATTTTCCCTCTTACATTAAATTTAGTGCTGTGCTGAATTTTTGTGAGGCAGGAGTACTTGTGTGTTGCCGTTGCTGCCTGGAACCGCTCTGAAGGGAGGTGGGAGGGACTGCTTACATGGCACATAGTGGCACCTGCAGTATTTACCATGCTGCCCCCTATAGCTGCACCACTGAAATTCTTTTCTGTTATAGTCAGACGTGCAGCACAATCCTGAGCTGCACTTGGGCTGGTGCAAGTCCCTTGCACCCACCCAGGAGGGTCACAAACGTGCCATAAGGCACGTTTGTGCCTCCTTGAGAGTCGGCTAGGCCGGTGTGGAATAAGCCTCAACGCCAACAGAGTCTTCGAGTCTTGCATCAGTTGAGCTTGGCCGATGCAAGACTCTGGGGTGGGCGAGGAGGAGGTGGGAGGGAGGTGTTCCAGGGTGGAGGGAGGTTGGGCAGTGGGCAGCCCCGGGGAAAGGTGGGTAGGGAGCAGGAGGCGGGGCTAGGATCCAGCAGTTATTCTGGATTCCTAACCCCTTTCCCAGGGAGCTTGTAGCTGCTTCGTGTCACTCTGCTCTCCTTGGACTTGTGCCACCGCAGGAGATGGCACAAGTCCGAGGAAACCCATAGGTGCCTGGGTGCCTTACCCAGGGGTAAGGGGAAAAGTTTCCCCTTTACCTCTGGCTGAGCCACTTCAGGCCCCTATTCTGTGCTGGATACAGCGCAAGCCTCTTGACTTGCCTGTTCCAGCTCAGGATAGGATTGCCCCATTACTTGGTGTAGTAGAAATCAGTGGGTGCCTTTTCGGCTCTTTGGTCAAAAAGCCCTACATGGTATGACTGGAGAGAAAAATCTTTTCTAAAGCCAATTAAACAAGCAATTTGCCAAATAAATGCATTTTTTCCCTAATACTGCACCATTGGTCTTTATTATTAAATTTTAATCAAGAATGAGATTTGTACCCTTCATATGATTCTAAATTTAACTCAATAGATGAAGCCTTTTGGTTTTCTACCCTAAATAGCTGGGAGCATGAAAAGGGTTTTATAAATATTGTTTGCATGCTGTGCAGCCCTAAGCATAAAATATTGAGTACCTCCTTTAACATTTAAAGTTCTATTTAAATCACTTGGATTGTAATTTGTTAGATGTCGGCTGTTTATCCCTGAAATATTGGAAAACCTGTGCTGTGTTTCTTGGCCATTCTCCAAACAGAAAGCTAACCAAAGTTGGTATGACTCACAGGATGATGCTCCAATGATTTGGAGGAACATGGTACATTTCTAGACAACTATATAAGAACATAAGAACATAAGAACATAAGAACAGCTCCACTGGAACAGGCCACAGGCCCATCTAGTCCAGCTTCCTGTATCTCACAGTGGCCCACCAAATGCCCCAGGGAGCACACCAGATAACAAGAAACCTCATCCTGGTGCCCTCCCTTGCATCTGGCATTCTGACATAGCCCATTTCTAAAATCAGGAGGTTGCACATACACATCATGGCTTGTAACCCATAATGGATTTTTCCTCCAGAAACTTGTCCAATCCCCTTTTAAAGGCATCCAGGCCAGATGCAGTCACCACATCCTGCAGCAAGCAGTTCCTCAGACCAACCACATGCTGTGTAAAGAAATATTTTCTTTTGTCTGTCCTAACCCTCCCAACACTCAATTTTAGTGGATGTCCCCTGGTTCTGGTGTTATGTGAGAGTGTAAAGAGCATCTTTCTATTCACTGATAGAGGGGGAGTTTGTGGGTTGTAGCTGGAGAGAGAGTGGAGGAGGGAGAAGAGACTTACTGGTTAAATGGACTGACTTTTTGGCTAACTGGCCTTTTGACACACAAACTGACTCAAGGCTCTGCTTACTGGACTGACTCTTTGGCAGACTAACTCAAGAACTGGCAAACGAACAACATCCTGGCCCATCAACTCACAGACTGGTGGACAAACCATGAACTGGCACCCTGATTGATGAACTGGAGGATGGACAATGAACTGGCACACTGACTAACAGACTAATCCAATAGAGACTACCGAGGGGTGGGGAGCTGAGGTGGTGCTACTGCACCTGAAAGGACTTCTGCTTGAAGGAGGGACCCTGCAGACCTATAGGCAAACCACCTCCTAGTCTTCTTCCTGCTAGTGCTGGGGCATAGTGGTAGTTTTTGCAGTCTGCTAGCTCTAGCTGTGGTTAAGCTAACTAGTGTAAGGTGGGCATAAGTTCTTTAGGCAGAGCTCTGAACAGGAATTTGGCAGAACAGTGTGCATACAAAATAGGGCCTTCTCTATAGAGGGCTCCAGGTGTTGGAACCCCTTACCAAAAAGGGTTTTCTGGTTTCCCCTCCCTTCCAGCCTTTAAGAAAACAGTGTGAGCTTTATCAGGTCTTCAGTGGGGGCCATTGTGAAGTGATTCTTTTTTATGTTAGTGCTGCATCCTTAATTTTATTGTCTGTTTTTTTTTATCTTGTGGTTTTTTGGTGTGTTTTTTTTCTTTTATTGAATTTTTTAATTTAATGGTTGCAAATTACTTTCAGTCGCCACCTTGAGGCCTTGGGGAAAGATGTGGCATACATTGAAAAATAAATAAGCACATACATATACATATATATATACAAGAGTTGGTACGAAAGTTAATACCTCCTATTTTTTTAAAAAAATTTCAAATCTGGCATTGTATAATGTGAATTTAACTGGGTGGTCACTAGAAGTGTTTAGTTTCACCATACGGAGACAGATAAGAACAGCCCCACTGGATCAGGCCATAGGCCCATCTAGTCCAGCTTCCTGTATCTCACAGCGGCCCACCAAATGCCCCAGGGAGCACACCTGATAACAAGAGACCTCATCCTGGTGCCCTCCCTTGCATCTGGCATTCCGACATAGCCCATTTCTAAAATCAGGAGGTTGCACACACACATCATGGCTTGTACCCCGTAATGGATTTTTCCTCCAGAAACTTGTCCAATCCCCTTTTAAAGGTGTCCAGGCTAGACGCCAGCACCACATCCTGTGCCAAGGAGTTCCACAGACCAACCACACGCTGAGTAAAGAAATATTTTCTTTTGTCTGTTCTAACTCTCCCAACACTCAATTTTAGTGGATGTCCCCTGGTTCTGGTGTTATGTGAGAGTGTATGGAGCATCTCCCTATCCACTCTGTCCATCCCCTGCATAATTTTGTATGTCTCAATCATGTCCCCCCTCAGACGCCTCTTTTCTAGACTGAAGAGGCCCAAACGCTGTAGCCTTTCATCATAGGGAAGGTGCCCCAGCCCAGTAATCATCTTAGTCGCTCTCTTTTGCACCTTTTCCATTTCCACTATATCCTTTTTGAGATGTGGCGACCAGAACTGAACACAATACTCCAGGTGTGGCCTTACCATTGATTTGTACAACGGCATTATAATATTAGCCGTTTTGTTCTCAATACCTTTTCTAATGATCCCAAGCATAGAATTGGCGATCCCAAGCAAAGAATTGGCCTTCTTTACTGCCGCCGCACACTGCACACTGTTCTGGTCACCACATCTCAAAAAGAACATAGTGGAACTTGAAAATGTGCAGAAGAGAGGGATGCACTTTTCACTCACACACAACACCAGAACCAGGGGACATCCACTAAAACTGAGTGTTGGAAGAGTTAGGACAGACAAATGAAAATATTTCTCTACCCAGTGTGTAATTTGTCTGTGGAACGTCTTGCCACAAGATGTGGTCATCTCGCCCAGCCTAGTTGCCTTTAAAAGGAGATTGGACAGATTTCTGGAGGAAAAGTCTATCACAGTGACAAGGCTTGATGGGTATATGGAACCTCTTGGTTTTAGAAGTAGGCTACCTCAGAATGTCAGATGTAAGGGAGTGGCAATACAAGGTGGCCTTCTGTAGTCCGCTCAGCCTCAGTATCCCACAGCTGCAGTATGGGGATAATAATACTTTGCTGTAAGGATCACCTCACCACAATGTGTGTGAAGTGCTTTGCACACCCCGGCAGTGCTGTACAGAGGCTGTGTTATTTAAGTCCCACAAAACCCAAAGTTCTGTCAAGCCGTTTTGTGTCATTCCCCCCAGCAGTTCTACCTCATCATCTACAATCAAACCAGGGAATCTTGACCAATGAATGTGACCATTTCTGAATCCAGCCTGAGCAAATGTGCACTTGACATTCACATAAGTGCAAAAATAATGAGTACCAGGCAGCCTGAAATTGTTTTTCTAGTGTCCTGTACGGGGCATGCAGGTTGTGTGCATTCAATAATATATATTTTGTGGTTGATTTGGAAGCATGTTCTGTTTAATAAGATGGTAGCATAGGAAGCTGCAAGCTAATCTAGATATAGGACTTATTCACATGCTTTGTGTGTGTGTGGGGGGGGTGTGTGTGATTTGCTGGGTAGTGATTATCATTAAGGTTATCACATAAACATGTGTGAAAATTGTTCCACCACCTAGTGGCCAAATCATACACTTGTCATGCGCTAATGTCAAGGATGACTTCATATAATACCCCTGATGGCTTCTGTGGTTCCTTCTATTGATCAGGGAAATTGAAACTGTGTTACTATTCTGTTAATGCGCCCTTGGGTGAACTGACTAGGACCATAATTCTTGAGCAGGCTTTCATAGGTCTTGGTTGAATTTTGACCATAAGGATTTCAATACACAAACAGAAATCTTTTGTTTTACTTGTGACTCCTACTGTTATCACAATCAGTAGTGTAGCTAGAGGGGGTGCAAAGTACTAGGTTTTGCAGGGAGCCTCACCACAGCATTCAAGCGGCCCCTCCCCTTTGAAGTCATTCCAGGAGGTGGGAACAAAATGGAGACACCCTAAGCCTAACCCTAATTCCAAAGGGGAAGGGAAGGGGCCACTTGCATGCTGCAGTGAGGATCCCTACAAAACTTAGTGCTTTGCACCCCCTCTAGCTAAGTCACTGATCACAATGAATGACTTAAAAGGAACTTTTCCCAGTGCTTTTATGGAAAAAAAAGACTATGATTTTTATACATCATGGCAAAATATTTAATGAGATCAGTTTAAAAAAATGTGTAATTACAAATCTCCTTTTCCCAAAGCTATGAATTAGAAATTGCACTTCTATTGGAAAATATAATAGGTTGGATCTTATGCATTTATTCTGTCAATGGAAGATACTTGAGCTTTTGGAAGGCGGGTTATAAAAGTTTGAAATAATGATGATATATATATATAGCATTTATATTTGCATGCCTGAATTCTGTTTATTTAGGTTTGTGAATGTGATTTTCCCAATGCTAAGCTGTTTTAAGTCCGATTACTCTGGAAATCAATGCAAAGTACCTTTTTAGATCTCTACCACTGAGAAAACTGGGACTTAAAGTGCTACATTTGACTGCTTTGTACCCTATATTCTTAAGTCAAAATAAAGAAACATCTAGGCAAATAATCCTTCCATGGTCTCAGTGAAGGATTGTTAGCCAAAGGCAGGAACACTGGATGTATTTATCCCATTTTCTTTGTCCTTGAAATATTTATACAAGCAAAGTACTTAAACAGCTTTTTGCAGTGCATTTTTTAAATTTTAAAGTCAAATGAAACAAAGCTTTCTGTGTTGTTTTAATGAGTTAGATAAATCTATACGTGGAATCCAATGCTTAAATCTTTAAAATCCCCAAGGCTTTTACAGAAATAAAAGAAATACTACAGAAATTAAAAAAAAAAATACTGAAAAGCCAGCTGTATGTGAATATTGAAATGTTTGAGCTCCTCTGCCTTTATTTAAGCACACTGCTCAGCAAAGCCCATCTGATTTATAGGAACAATATTTTGTAATTATCATTTTTACTGAAATAGAATGCTAAAATCTTTTACCCGTCGGGTTGTGGCAAAACTGGTAGAACAGCTCAAAATACAAATGAGTCAATGTACAATTATTAAAGGAAAATTACTCAGCGTGAATATCGATCACTTGAAAGTTTTGTGAGTTCTGAATTTAAGGGGCAATAAAATGACAAGATGGAGCTGGAGATGGGCTGCCCAATCCTATCTAACCTCCCCCATGCTGTTGCATGGGCTCTTCTGCATCCAATGGAGGTTATTGGAATGCTAGCTGGCTTCTCAAGGTAGAAGGTCAACTCAGACATGTGCCTGCTAAATTGCTGGCACATCAGAGAGAGATCCTCATAGGATTCTTGCTCTCCCTAGCAATGGTGTAGCTAGAGCAGGTGCAAAGCACTAAGTTCTACAGGGGGCCTCATAAGAACATAAGAACAGCCCCACTGGATCAGGCCATAGGCCCATCTAGTCCAGCTTCCTGAATCTCACAGCGGCCCACCAAATGCCCCAGGGAGCACACCAGATAACAAGAGACCTCATCCTGGTGCCCTCCCTTGTACCAGGTGCCTCACTGCAGCATGCAAGTGGCTTTTCCCCCCTTCGCAGGGGGGACCAGGCAGGGGGAGCAAAACGAAGGCATTCACAGCATCAACTGCTGTGTGTCTCTGACCACGAAAGTCAGTGTTGTACATGTCTATAGGAATAGGGTGACTGTATTGAAAGCTACACTACTTATGCTGGGCTGGTTATAGTCTGTAAATTGGGATTATGATTATGATAAACTCATCTGAGGGTTCAGCACCCATGGATTTGACTCAGTGCATGTTGGACCTGCACTGAAGGGCCTCACTTTATCACATTTTATCACGTTTTATACCACCCTTCCTCCAAAGAGCTCAGGGCAGTGTACAGAGCTGCTCCCCTCCTTTTTTCCTCACAACAACCCTGTGAGGTAGGTGAGGCTGAGAGAAAGTGACTAGCCCAAGGTCACCCAGGAAGCTTCATGGCTAAGTGGGGATTTGAACCTGGATCTTCCAGGTCTGAGTCCAACTCCCAAACCACTACACCACCCTGGCTCTTGACCTCCCAGATGCAACTGGAAGCACTTTCTAGTCACTCTCGGAGGTGTTCTATGGCCTGAGAAGGCCCCTACCCACATATTTAATTATCCACAGATTTCTGTAACTGCAGGGGGTCTGGAAATGGATCCCCACCCCTGCAGATACCAACGGCCAACTATATACTGTTTTTCAACATAAAAGTAGTGAATAAAGCGGTTTGCACAAGTAAATAAATCAAGAAGTTGTTCCCTGTCTCCAAAGCGGTCACAATCTTAGAAAACAAAACAAAAAAAGATGCAAAAGAAATAACAGCAAAAGCCACTAGAAATGTTGCCAGGCTGGGTCATGATGGACAGTTGCTCTTCCCAGTGGCGTTGCTACGGAGGCATGGGGGAATATGGGCCGCACTGGGTGATGTACATAGGAAGAGTGACACCACTACTGGTCAAAAAATTTTTAAATCTTGGTATGTTCAAATAATACCATCATGTTATCCATCATTTGATGTGTAAATTTCATGCAGCATGCAGTGGAACCAGGGTGACCAGATATAATGGAGGACAGAGTGCCTATACCTTTCACCATTGTATAGAAGAGGGAAATTTGGCAGGTGCAGCTATTTAAAGCCTCCCTTATTGTGCTGCACCTGCTAAAATTCCCTCTTCTATACAGCGGTTAAAGGTATAGGCACTCTCTCCTCCATTGGATCTGGTCACCCTGAATGGAACAAAGTGTTGAAATATCTCTCTTCTATCATAGCCAGCAGGGGGTGGGGTCTATCATTGCAGTGATGTGCTGGCCTCCTGCACTGGGTGACAAAAACCCTAGTGTTGCCACTATCTCTCCCACTGCTAAGGAAAAGAGGACACAACCTCAAAAGGTGCCTAAAATGCTTTAGATCTCTAGAATATGTTTCCCTAAACTTCATGATGTAAGGGTAGGTAAAATGAAGTTAGCAAGGGGATATTCTTACACAGTAACTGCTGTTTGGATCTCCGTGGTCTGGTTTTCAAATTGTGTGCTTAATGGAAGAGATCTGTGAACATTATTTTCCAATTCCCAGTAAAGACATCTAGGCAGACTG
Source organism: Tiliqua scincoides (assembly GCF_035046505.1). Lineage (NCBI taxonomy): Eukaryota > Metazoa > Chordata > Lepidosauria > Squamata > Scincidae > Tiliqua > Tiliqua scincoides. The sequence goes on along the minus strand of NC_089821.1, from coordinate 7,999,583 downwards.
GGCAAATGAAAAAGAAAATGTTCCTCTATTCCATTGATTTTATATGAAACCATTAAAACCAACCTGATAAAATGATAGGAAGCCATTTTTCAATGCCAGAATTTTAAGCGGATTTGATGGTATTGATTTGAGCCAACTCTACCGGCTCTGGACCACAAGGTTATCTTCAAAGCCCACTTATCCTCGGAATAGGCTCTTCTCTGGCATTGCATGCACTTCTGTTGAAGTTATTTCTGAAGATGCAGTGCCATTCTTTTTTTTTTTTTTTTTGTCCACTAGGATTAGTGGGATAAACAACCCAGAAGTCTAGTGTCCTTTATTTTTTATTGTATCTCTCAGATTCTGGACACCAAAATACAGGAGTTACCTCTAGAACGTGTAACAGTGTGGACCACAATTAGTTGCAATATATAAAGAGCAGAAATGGTGTCTACTATACTCAGTGCAGGGGGTGTGTGCGGGCCACACCAGATGACATGCAAGGGGGGTGACACCACTACTGGCCCAAATTTTTCAAATCTTGATATTTTACCATCAAGTTATATATCATTTGATGCGTAATTTCATGCAGAATGCAATGAAACAAACTGTGTTGAAATATCTCTATTCTATCAAATGTTATAGCAAAAAAAGCCCACAGGAGCGGAGCAATGGTGCATTACTATGCCCTCCACATGGGGTGTTTCCCTGCCCACTGCATGGGAGGAGGTCCATCATGATGCACTGGCCTCCCACACTGGATGACGCCACTGACGATACTCAGTGTTTTGAACATTTTGGTTAGGTCGGGCACAGTTTAGTTTTATTCCCTAAAAGATTTACATTAGTCTTTCTGGAGCCAAACATAACCATACCCATGAGAATAAGCCACACATGTTTTGAGGTCAGCTGCTGCATCTCTGCACTGCTTAGCTGTGCCTTAGGATGGGGAGGTGGGTCATGTAGAGTAGTGACTCACTCAGGGACACAAAGATATGACTGCCTTGCCTATACATTGAGAGCAACTGAACAATTCACAGTCCAATCCTACCCAGCACAGGACTGGCAGTTCAAAAGCCGGATCCGATGATGGATCCGAGCAGGCTGGAGGTCTTACCTTGAGTAAAGCCCCAGTCTGCTCAATGGGGCTTCTCAAATCAGTCTCTGTTATTTATTTGGCACAGGCTTGAGAAGCCCTGGGTCAAGCTTTTGAGCCCTACATGGAGGATAGAATTTGATGGAGGAAACCTCCGCCAGTCCCACCCCGCTCCTGGGCTTATGCCTCCGCCCCACCCTCCCCAGTGAGGGGAGGGCAGTGATAGATATGCACAGGGCAGGGGAGGGCAGAATGGGGCGGCAAGAGTGTGGAGGTGGGCAGACTGGGCTCAGGAGTGGGGCGGGATTGGCAGTGCCAGTACTCCACTTCCTGGGTCTGATCTGCCTGCATATATCAACATGACTTGCACCAGCAATATCGTAGACACAGGTCTGAGTTGACTCCTTGCGGCTGCTGGGGCTTTCCCGGGAGCAAGGGAAGAAATGTCCCTTTATCCCATGGGGTCTTCCAGCAGCCAGAAATCCCCCACAGGATGCAGCATATGCCATGCTGCTGCCATTGAACTTCAGTAGGACTGGGTTGGCAGAGAAATGCTCAGGAAGAGTCAAGCAGGAAGAATTTACAGTCTTTTTCAGTGTTCAGATATAGATTTGAATGGACAGCATCTGTTCTGCCAGTATTTCCCATTCATCCCCTGGAGCTTTTACTTCATGAGTGTCTTATGCTAAGTCAGCATATTCGCAATCGGGTTCCGTATCTGCATCGTACTAAATTTTTGCCAGGGGGTTCTGTTTCCAGCGTTATATGGTCCCTCTGAGGAACATCATCTTTGTGATTCCTCAGCATTTTGTCGCTTCTCCCACCTGCTCCATCTTGACCCCATCCACAAAGCTTTGGTTATTGCCTACTTTAAGCTCCCCCCCCCCATTAAGTACATCCAGTGCAAACAATAAGCAAACAAAACCTGCCGTTGAACCACTTTGCAGTCTTCAAGCACTACATGGTGGAGGCAGTGGCGTAGCTACAGGGGGTGCAAAGCACTAAGTTTTGCAGGGAGCCTCACCGTGGTGAGCAAGCGAACCCTCCCCTCTGGAGCCAATCCAGGTGGGGGAGAGCAAAACAGAGGCATTCACCTTGACTGCCCATGTACTCCATTCTGAATTTGCCTCTGTTTGCTCCCACTGCCTGGAATGACTCTGAAGGGGGGAGGGGCTGCTTGCACATCATGCTGATACTCCCTGCAAAACTTAGAGCTTTGCATCCCCTCTAGCTATGCCACTGGGGGAGGAGTGTTTTCGATTGTATTGCATAGTTTTCAGGAGGGTTCAAGAGAGAAGTTCTGTGATTCTGCTCCCTGATATAAATTTTCTGTTGTCTGGTTGAAGTTCAAGTGGTGTGTGTACTGGAATCGTGGAAGATCTGGTGAGGAGATAGGATGTGGTGTCAGCAGTGGCCCTTTGCTCTGGGGAATACAGGGTTAAGGCCTGGGCTTTCAGTAGAGGGTGTGCTGCAGAGCTGCAGCCACTAGAGGCAATGAGGTCTCCAGGGATATAAGCAGCACCTGATAGAGGGGGGGTTTTGTGGGTTGTAGTTGGAGAGAGAGTGGAGGAGGGAGAAGAGACTTACTGGTTAAATGGACTGACTCTTTGGCTAACTGGCCTGTTGATGCACAAACTGACTCACGGCTCTGCTTACTGGACTGACTCTTTGGCAGACTAACTCAAGAACTGGCAAACGAACAACATCCTGGCCCATCAAATCACAGACTGGTGGACAAACCATGAACTGGCACCCTGATTGATGAACTGGAGGATGGACAATGAACTGGCACACTGACTAACAGACTAATCCAATAGAGACTACCGAGGGGTGGGGAGCTGAGGTGGTGCTACTGCACCTGAAAGGACTTCTGCTTGGAGGAGGGACCCTGAAGACCTATAGGCAAACAACCTACTAGTCTCCTTCCTGCTGGTGCTGGGGCATAGTGGTAGTCTTTGCAGTCTGCTAGCTCTAGCTGTGGTTAAGCTAACTAGTGTAAGGTGGGCATAATTTCTTTAGGCAGAGCTCTGAACAGGAATTTGGCAGAACAGTGTGCATACAAAATAGGGCCTTCTCTATAGAGGGCTCCAGGTGTTGGAACCCCTTACCAAAAAGAGTTTTCTGGTTTCTCCTCCCTTCCAGCCTTTAAGAAAACGGTGTGAGCTTTATCAGGTCTTCAGTGGGGGCCATTGTGAATTGATTCTTTTTTTTTATGTTAGTGCTGCATCCTTAATTTTATTGTCTGTATTTTTTTTATCTTGTGGTTTTTTGGTGTTTTTTTTTTTCTTTTAATTGAATTTTTTAATTTAATGGTTGCAAATTACTTTGAGTTGCCACCTTGAGGCCTTGGGGAAAGATGTGGTATACATTGAAAAATAAATAAGCACATATATGTGTATGTATATACATACAAGAGTTGGTATGAAAGTTAATATCTTCTATTTTTAAAAAAATTTCAAATCTGGCATTGTATAATGTGAATTTAACTGGGTGGTCACTAGAAGTGTTTAGTTTCACCATACGGAGAGAGGCCAGCAGCCCAATCCTATGTTTCCCGGTGCTGCGGGCTACAGTAGGGCTGAAATGGCTGCTGCTGTATCCTGTGGGGCCAGGGAAGCCACCAGAAATCTTCTTGAGGCAAGGGAACATTTGTCCCCTTACTCTGAGTAAAGCTCCAGGTCCCACAATAGGGCTACTTGAGTCTGTGTTAGCTAAATCGCTGGTGCAGACTTGAAAAGTTGTGTGTCTGGCTTCTGAGTCCGACATGGGGGATAGGATCAGGCAGAAGAGACCTCTGCAGGTCCCACCCTCCCTTCCAGGCTGGTCCTTCCCCTTTTCCACCCTCCCCTGCTCTATTCCCACCCAGGAACACCCCCTCCACCCTCTGCCCCCTCCCCACATCCTCTTGCCACCTGGTGCGTACCTTCTCACTGCTGGTGACCAGGGCTTCCTCGGTGGTGCCAGCAGAGTGGTGCAGGCTTTTCCATCAGCACTGCTTACTCTGTGGGTGTCACAAAAGTGCCTTATGATACATTTGCAACACCCAGCACTGGTGCTGGGCTGCAGTGCCAGCGCTATAGCCTGATAGGATCAGGCCCTAAGACAGGGGTGCTCAATACGTCGATTGCAATCGACCGGTCGATCGCGAGGCACAATGAGTTGATCGCAGGCTTCTCTCCCGTCCATGCATCCCTGGGAGTGAGCCCTGTTGACTGTACTGGGGCTAACTGGTGAGAAGACCTGGAGAGGAGCCGCTGGCAGGCTTCTCTCCCGTCCACGCATCCCTGGGAGTGAGCCCTGTTGACTCTACTGGGGCTGACTTACCTTTCCCCTGTTTTTGCACTGGTATGTATGGAGATCTCCCCCCCCCCTCCATCTGTTGGTTCTGTGTGCAAGGGGTTTTGCACTGGTCTTGCTGTGATGTCTATATAGATATCTTCCCTCCCCCACACTTTTCCCCTGTTTTTGCACTGGTCTGTATAGAGATCCGCTCCCCCCCCCACCTGTATTGGAATCCAGGAAGATCTGGTGAGGAGGTAGGTGTGGTGTCAGCAGTGGCCCCTTTAAGGGTAAGGCCTGGGCATCCAGCAGAGTGTGCTGCACAGCTGCAGCCACTTGAAGGCAATAGGGCCCTCAGGGATATAAGAGCACCTGAGGCAGGAAGGGCTCAACTTATTTAGGTGAGTCAGCTTTTTCCTACATGAAGATCATTAAGTCCAAGTACGGTTCCACCATGACTGATGAACATTTGGAAGTGTGCTTGAGGCTGGCTGTCAGCAGCTACTGTCAGGACTATGCATCCTTGGCTGATTCACTTCAGTGCAAGTCATCAAAGTAAACTCAAGTAATTACAAAAAATGTTTATAGTTAATTATGTTGTGTTGTGCAATATTGGCTCATGCGGTTATGCAAGGTACACCAAAGTACATTGTACACATAAATGTTATATGTTATGATGGTGCGAACATTGTAAAAAAACTCTGGTAGATCCCTGGGCCTTGCTGGGTTTCAAAGTAGCTCTCGAGCCAAAAAAGTGTGAGCACCCCTGCCCTAAGAGAACACTAGCGGGAAGCTTGGCACCACAATAAAGGAAAATAGATAAGGAATGGGGGCATGTGCTGTTTTTAAATACTGTTAGCAGTATATAAATTCTGTTAATAATAATGTGCAAGTGAAGAACTGCATTTAAGTGAATTCATCAATACAAAATTTACAGATGTTTGTAATATGAACCCCTTTAAGATCGTTTTGGTGGCAACCACAAAATGTGTAACTCAATTCCTCTGCTATTTATTTAATTTATCCATTAAAAAAAATCTCTGTTTCCTCTTGATTTGATTTTTTTTTATTGCTCTTCTCCACTTTCTCTTGATGATTATTTAAAATGCTCTTCAGACAATGTCCTTTCATTCAGAAAAAAAGACCCAGCAATCTTTATTGAAAAATCAATAGCCTACAGTTTTATGGTCAATTCTCTAGGACAGTGGTTCTCAAACTTTTCCGGCTTGAGCCTCCCCTGATCCTCGTAGCCATTGGCCACAGCTCCCCATTACAACACCTCACCTCAGTTACCCCCAAAATGGGGATGATGGTGTTATACACTGGAAACAAGCTTGCCAGCACTCTGAGGTTGCAATCCTAACCACGCTTACCTGAGAGTAAGCCCCGTTGAACAAAATAGGACTTACTTCTGAGCAGACCTGGTTAGGATTGTGCCCTGAGTTTGTTAGCAGCACACCTGGAGGCTTTTGGAAAGGGAGGGGGGAAGTGATGAATTTGCTGGGGGAGGGGAAGACTTTGTTTTGTGTTTATCTGCTAATTGTAAACTGATGCAATCTGAGACCTAGAGACTGTTTGGCTGGAATCCTAACCCCACTTTCCTGGGAATAAGTCCCATTGAACACAATAGGGCTTACTTCTGAGTAGACCTAGCTAGGATTGTGCCTTTTGTCTTACAACAGCAGCCAACAGAGTACCCCCCGCCCCCCAAAAGGAGGTAGGAGGAAAAAGGGGAATGGCTAAAAAGGAACTTGTGTGTTTGTGTTCACACACACACACCCAACATGTAGGTGCCACCCCGTTCCCCCCAGGCAAGACAGAGGGATGCAGGCTGGGGCATTTGGACACTAACTCTTCCCTCCCGCTTTGAAGCCTGCCAGGAACACCCCTGTGCTGATGAGATGCAGCACCTCCGCACTCTTCTCTCCTCCAGCCTTGACCCATCCCAGGATGCCCAGGGCGAGGGGCACACTGGGAAATGTAGTCCTTGGGTCGAGGTTGCACATGGAGAGAGCTCCAGGATGAGATGGGGCACCTCTGCCTGCCTTCTCTCCCACCATGTTTCACATACCCTCCCAGCCTCACGCTGCCCCACTCACCTCGTTCACAGCTGCAGAAAAGCAGCAAGTCAGGAGGCAGCAGAGCAGCCCAGCCCCTTTCCCCAGATGTCTGGTGATGTCCCTGGAAGCTAGCCATGCCTCTCTAAGGAGCTTGGACACACAGATTGAATACTTCCACTCTAGGATGACAACACCAGAACAGGCACGGTAAATCAAATACTTTTGCAATAACAGTAATTCTATAGAATCAGTTACAGGTCAACCTTGTGAAAACTGGTGCATCTTTAAAGAACTGCCATGTGGTGGTGTAGCTGGAGGGGGCAGAGTCCTCAGCTTGGCAGGGAGGCTCCCTTCACTGCCATTGGGTGGGGAATGGAGCTGTATGGCTCTGTTTTGCCCCCCTGCTGGGAATGCCTCTGAAGGGAGGGGCTGCTCACCCACCTCCCTGCCACGCTGAGTGCTCTGCCCCCCCTTCAATTAAGTGAAGCTGCTATGTTATGAAGTGTCTGTGCAATGCAAGTGCCTTCCTGCCAGTGTGATAAAACAGAGTCTGCATTTTACCCAGAATTGTACTTTTCTTCTAAGCAAGCAGGTCTTTTTTTTAAAGTACATAATATAAAGTCTGGCTTGTTAATTTTTTGGTTGGGCTACAAAGAACTTACTGCTTCCTTTGTTATTGAATTAATTTAAATGTATACAGGTTGAGACTAATTATTTGAGTGGGTTCCATTCCAAGCACTCATCCACTTTTTGTGGAGGGCAAAAAACACACTACAGCAAATCAATTTAAAAAACAAAGTTTCTTTGCTCCAGTGATTTAAAAACAGCCTTGCTGACCTTTGTGATGTAAGATAAGAGTCATTAAGAGGACAATCCAACAATCATTGTATTGGCAACCTTCAGTCTCGAAAGACTATGGTATCACGCTCTGAAAGGTGGTTCTGGCACAGCATCTAGTGTGGCTGAAAAGGCCAATCTGGGAGTGACAATCCCTTCCTCACCAGGAGCAAGTGCAGTCTGTCCCTGGTCTGTCTCCCTGGCTATGGGCCTTTCTTCTTTGCCTTTTTGCCTCAGCCTGCTGGCAAAGTGTCTCTTCAAACTGGGAAAGGCCATGCTGCACAGCCTGCCTCCAAGCGGGCCGATCAGAGGCCAGGGTTTCCCACCTGCTGAGGTCCACTCCTAAGGCCTTCAGATCCCTCTTGCAGATGTCCTTGTATCGCAGCTGTGGTCTACCTGTAGGGCGCTTTCCTTGCACGAGTTCTCCATAGAGGAGATCCTTTGGGATCCGGCCATCATCCATTCTCACGACATTCCTGAGCCAACGCAGGCGTCTCTGTTTCAGCAGTGCATACATGCTAGGGATTCCAGCACGTTCCAGGACTGTGTTGTTAGGAACGTTGTCCTGCCAGGTGATGCCGAGAATGCGTCGGAGGCAGCGCATGTGGAAAGCGTTCAGTTTCCTCTCCTGTTGTGAGCGGAGAGTCCGTGACTCGCTGCAGTACAGAAGTGTACACAGGACGCAAGCTCTGTAGACCTGGATCTTGGTATGTTCTGTCAGCTTCTTGTTGGACCAGACTCTCTTTGTGAGTCTGGAAAACGTGGTAGCTGCTTTAACAATGCGTTTGTTTAGCTCAGTATCGAGAGAAAGAGTGTCGGAGATCGTTGAGCCAAGGTACACAAAGTCATGGACAACCTCCAGTTCATGCGCAGAGATTGTAATGCAGGGAGGTGAGTCCACATCCTGAACCATGACCTGTGTTTTCTTTAGGCTGATCGTCAGTCCAAAATCTTGGCAGGCCTTGCTAAAACGATCCATGAGCAGAGATCCATGAGATCTTTGGCAGAGTGGGTAGTGACAGCTGCATTGTCGGCAAAGAGGAAGTCACGAAGACATTTCAGCTGGACTTTGGACTTTGCTCTCAGTCTGGAGAGGTTGAAGAGCTTTCCGTCTGATCTGGTCCAGAGATAGATGCCTTCTGTTGCAGTTCCAAAGGCCTGCTTCAACAGGACAGCAAAGAAAATCCCAAACAAGGTTGGTGCAAGAACACAGCCCTGCTTCACGCCACTTCGGATGTCAAAGGGTTGACATGGCTCTGATGTGGAGCCATCGAAGACAACAGTGCCCTTCATGTCCTTGTGGAAGGATCTGATGATGCTGAGGAGCCTGGACAATGACACCTGGCTTCTCTGATGACCTGCAAGAAATAGACGACGCAAGCAAAACAGCTGTCATCTACATGGAGCTGAGCAGACTGCAGATGGACATCGTCGCCCTCCAAGAGACGAGGCTTCCAGATTCCGGATCTGTCAAGGAGAGAAATTTCTCATTTTTCTGGAAGGGAAAACCACCAAATGAAACCAGGGAACATGGTGTTGGCTTTGCAGTCAGAAATTCCCTGCTGAAGTCCATCATCCCACCTACTGTGGGAAGTGAAAGAATTTTGTCCCTGCAGCTTCAGTCATCAGCAGGACCTGTCACTCTCATCAGTGCTTATGCACCGACTTTGTCGTCTCCAGCAGAAGCCAAAGACAAATTCTATGATGACCTGGCCACCACTATCAAGAAGATCCCCGTAAAAGAGCCATTGTTCATCCTCGGCGATTTCAATGCTAGAGTTGGTGCTGATAACAGTTCGTGGCCCACTTGCTTAGGTCAGTTCGGCATTGGGAAGATGAACGAGAATGGCCAACGCCTGCTAGAGTTTTGCTGTCATCATGGTCTCTGTGTCAGTAATACGTTCTTCAACACGAAGCCCCAACATAGAGTCTCTTGGAGACACCCAAGATCAAAGCACTGGCACCAGCTCAACCTGATTCTTACCAGACGTTCCAGCCTTCCCAGCATCAAGATCACACGCAGTTATCAGGGTGCTGCCTGTGACACTGACCACACCCTGGTGTGCAGCAGAGTGAAACTGCAAACAAAGCGACTGTATCACACAAAAAAGGAAGGAAGACCTCGCATTGATACCAGCAAGACCCGGGATCAGAGAAAAGTGGAGGAATTTGCACGAGCGCTTGAGGAATCTCTTCCAGGCCCGGTCGATGCAAACACATCCAACAGATGGGAACATTTCAAGAATGCCGTTTACAACAACGCCTTGTCCATATTTGGCAAGAAGACCAACAAGACGGCAGACTGGTTTGAAGCCCACTCTGAGGAGTTGACACCAGTCATTGAGGAAAAGAGGAGAGCTCAAGCAGCATACAAGGCCTGTCCCAGTGAGCGCAACCTACAGGTCCTCCGAGCTGCTCACAGCAAAGTCCAGCAGACTGCCAGGAGATGTGCTAACGACTACTGGCTTCAGCTCTGCTCCCAGATACAGGTAGCAGCTGACACAGGCAACATCAAGGGGATGTATGATGGTATCAAGCAGGCCCTAGGTCCAACGCAGAAGAAAATTGCCCCTCTGAAGTCTGCCACAGGCGAGGTCATCCAGGATCAGGCGCAGCAGATGGAACGCTGGGTGCAGCACTACTCTGAGCTATATTCTAGAGAAAATGTCACCGAAGAAGCGCTGAACAACATTGAGTGCCTGCCTTTGCTGGAGGAGCTTGACAGTGAACCAACCCTAGAAGAACTTCACGTGGATTCCCTTGCCTTTGGCAAGGCACCTGGAAAAGACAGCATCCCTGCTGAAGTCCTAAAGTGCTGCAAAGAGATCATCGCTACTGAGCTGCATGAAATCCTCTGTCTCTGCTGGAGAGAAGGTGAAGTACCTCAAGACATGAGGGATGCAAGCATCATCACGCTGTACAAGAACAAAGGCGACAGGGGTGACTGCAACAACTACCGTGGCATCTCTCTCCTTAGCGTTGTAGGAAAGTTGTTTGCCCGAGTTGCACTAAAGAGGCTCCAGGTACTTGCAGAGAGCGTTTATCCAGAATTACAGTGCGGATTCCGAGCCAACAGGTCCACCACTGATATGGTATTCTCCCTTAGATAACTGCAGGAGAAATGCAGGGAACAGCGACAGCCACTCTTTATAGCCTTCATAGATCTCACGAAGGCTTTCGACCTGGTCAGCAGAGACGGCCTCTTCAAGATTCTCCCCAAGATCGGATGTCCACCCAGGCTCAAGCCACAAAGCCTTTGTGATGTAAGATAAGAGTCATTAAGAGGACAATCCAACAATCAGTCTCTCAAAGTGCTTAGAAAGGCTTCACACTGACCCCTCTCTTCACCAATGCAAAGTATCTTTCTTTCAGGGGGAAGGGAGGGGTCACCTGGAGAGAGGAGGATTGATGGCTTGTCAGTCAGCTGCCCCCCCCCATTAAGGGGGCTGTTAAAGGACTGTTCAATTTTTAAACTGATTTTAAAGGGGTGCATTTTTCCCTTCTCCAAAGATCAGCACATTCCTTCTCATTTGCAGGGGCCATTCGTGTTGAGTCAAATCTGTGTATAAATAGGCTGGACCTGTAGTGCATTTTGAAACAGCACTGACACAACCTGAGGCAGTGGATTCACCATGGTCACAAGTGGCACTCTGTGCATGCTGCTATATATCCACTTATGACAGCAGAACTGGGTTCAGAACCATACATAAAGGGCAACCCAGTCCTGGTTAGGATTGGGCTGTTGGGCTGTTAGATCTGGCACTTCCAATCCCTCATCTTTGCATGTGAAGGAGAAGGAGGGCAGCAATGTGCTTTTTCCGTAGAGACACGGGGTTAAAGGAGGCAGAATGTTCATCTCAGAACCAAAAGTGCTGGTGTAATATAGCGGTGAAGGCTGCAGTTGTAGGCATGTCTACTACTTGGGAACAGGTTTGACTGAAATCAGTGGGATTTGCTGCTGAGCAAACATGGACAGGATTGGACTGCACAGGTGTGAACTGCATGTCATGCAGGCAAGCTGTTGTCTCTGCCTCAGCACCAGTCCTTTAATACAAAGGAGACACTCCCAGCCTACCTGAGGATGACTGAGATACTGTGAATGCTACTGGCAATTCAGGCAACACTCCATAATGCTGTGTCCCAGTGGCATAGCTGGAGGGGGTGCAAAGCACTAAATTTTGCAGGGAGCCTCACTGCAGCTTACAAGCGGCCCCTCCCTCTCTCCTTTGGAGCCATTCTGGGTGGTGGGAGCAAAATGGAGTGAATGTAGGATGGAGCACATGGGCAGTCAAGGCAAATGCCTCCATTTTGCTCCCACCACCCAGAATGGCTCCGAAGGGGAGAGGGAGGGGCCGCTTGTAAGCTGCAGTGAGGTTCCCTGCAAAACTTAGTGCTTCGCATCCCCGCTAGCAATGCCACTGCCTATGTCTGTGGCACAAAAAGTGACTGAGTGCTCCTGCTGGAGAAACTGCATTTGAAGACACCTGACAAAGTTTTCTCTGTTATGTGGTCTCTTCTTATACGAGGTACATTGGAATTCAGCAGTAATGAGTTGTACCATAAGTTTTCCTTCCTACAGAGGAATCTTTTTCAAGTGGTGAAGACAAGAAGAGATTGTGAGGCGCTCCAGAAGGATCTCTCCAAATTGGGAGAGTGGGCAGCAAAATGGCAGATGCATTTCAATGTAAGTGTAAAGTCATGCACATTGGGGCAAAAAATCAAAACTTCACATATAGGCTAATGGGTTCTGAGCTGACTGTGACAGACCAGGAGAGAGATCTTGGGGTGGTGGTGGACAGGTTGATGAAAGTGTCGACCCAATGCATGGCGGCGGTGAAAAAGGCGAATTCCATGCTTGGGATCATTAGAAATGGTATTGAGAACAAAACAACTAATATCATAATGCTGTTGTATAAATCGATGGTAAGGCCACACCTGGAGTATTGTGTCCAGTTCTGGTCACTGCATCTCAAAAAGGATATAGTGGAAATGGAAAAGGTGCAAAAGAGAGTGACTAAGATGATTACTAGTCTGGGGCACCTTCCTTATGAGGAAAGGCTACGGCGTTTGGGTCTCTTCAGCCTAGAAAAGAGGCACCTGAGGGGGGACATGATTGAGAAATACAAAATTATGCATGGGAAGGATAAAGTGGATAGAGAGGTGCTCTTTACCATCTCACACAACACCAGAACCAGGGGACATCCACTGAAATTGAGTGTTGGGAGTGTTAGAACAGACAAAAAAGAATATTTCTTTAGTCAGCATGTGGTTGGTCTGTGGAACTCCTTGCCACAGGATGTGGTGACGGCATCTGTCCTGGATGCCTTTAAAAGGGAATTGGACAGGTTTCTGGAGGAAAAATCCATTATGGGTTACAAGCCATGATGTGTATGTGCAACCTCCTGATTTTAGAAATGGGCTATGTCAGAATGCCAGATGCAAGGGAGGGCACCAGGATGCAGGTCTCTTGTTATCTGGTGTGCTCCCTGGGGCATTTGGTGGGCTGCTGTGAGATACAGGAAGTAGGACGAGATGGGTCTATGGCCTGTTCCAGTGGGGCTGTTCTTATGTTATTATATATGAATGTATTACCATGTGCAACCTCCTGATTTTAGAAGTGAGCTACCTGAGAATGCCAGATGCGAGGGAGGGCACCAGGATGCAGGTCTCTTGTTATCTATCTTGTGTGCTCCCTGGGGCGTTTGATAGGCCACTGTGAGACACAGGAAGATGGACTAGATGGGCCTTTGGCCTGAACATTATCATTTATGTTCTTAAGCTTCTGCCTCTGCCTCCAATTCCTTGTTCCAGAAGAACCTTTTTCCTCTTGAAGGAAGGACACCGAAGTATCCAACTCAGTGCATTTGGCCTTGTACAAAGAATGGAAATGCAAAGACCATAAACTATTGGTTAACTTGACTGCCTTAATATTTTACTAATACTTTTTTTTTTTTTTACAAGAAGACTCTAATCTAGAGTTCTACATAAATGTGGAAATCTGTGAAACTAGCTGGAAGAATGGTTCAGCTCTTCTTTAGCGCTCTCTTCCACAGATCACAGGCTCATAAATCAATGCTAATGCAGCTTATCCACTTAAATGTCCTGCCAAAAGAGCACAGAAGGACACTCGTTTCTATGATGAGTGGTTTAATAACCTGGGTGGCACAATCCACGGTGAATGGGAATGGCCAAAGCTCTCTGTTGGAGGGAGCAATGGCTTTCAACCCTCATGCTGTTGAACATGTTCTTTCAGTGCCTCAAGGTTATGTGCCACTGAGATCACCTTGGCACTGGTTCGGCGTTGTTCACTTTTCATAAGGCGCATCTCCCTGCGTATGGCCCGTAGTTCTCGCAGGATGCCATTCTCTGCCAAGGGCAAAGAGCAGAGTATGTTACGCTTCTTCAGTCAATCTGTCTGTGATATCATTATCATCATCATCATCATCAACCAAAATAAAGGAAGGAGAGTAGAGCAGAATGAAGCACTCTGTTTATCCCATACACAGGTACACAGAATAAGGTCTGACATCTGGTTGAGAAACTGCAGAGGTGCGATGCAAGAGCCATTGGTTCAATGCTGGTACAGTAGCTATGAAATGTGTAGTGGGTGCTTACTTCACCCAATGAAAACAGAGCAGTGTATAGATATGGGTGTCTCCCAGTATCCACGGGGGGATAGTTTCCAGCTACCACTGCAGAAACCAAAAACCATGGATAGCTGTGATGAGTTGAAAGGTGGAAAATAACGTGACCCTAAGCTCTATGAACTCTCTGATAAGCATCACACTCTTTTCAGCCCTCCAACTCACTTCCTATGAGTGCTTTGTGTTAAAAATGGTGTAGCTAGAGGGCGTGCAAAGCACTAAGTTTTGCCGGGAGCCTCCTCGCAGCTGGCAAGGGGCCCCCTCCTCCTCCCCTTCAGAGCCATTCCAGGGGGGTGGGAGCAAAATGGAGGCATTTTGCAAAGAGCCAGCGTGACAGTGACAGGAAGGCTGCAGTCTCATCCAGATAAGTCATTTGTGCAATGGGAGGGGGGATTTTTGAACAACAGATAATTGACCCCAAGGGTAAAAGATCTGCAGATGGGAGGGGGTGCCTGTATGTGTTTTTAAATGAATATGAAAGTGAGGTAATCAGTCATTGACACACATTGTGAAATCAAGGGAAACTATGGAATAGCAATTAATTAAATGTGTCTAGAACTTTTAAGGTGACATGTCTCTTCCTGAAACTAGACACAGCTAACCATCAGAATGCTGGGGGACAAGTAAGGGAAGTGCTGTCTTTCTGAACTGAAACATGAACTACTTACGATGTTCATTGATCTGTCCGAGGACACCAGCCATGTGCTGGAACGTCGCAAGTGTTGACTCTTGCGTGGGTTGGGCAATGTGCATTGCCGGTTCCCCTCTTGCAGACCATCTTGCTCTCTCACCACTAGGATCGTTGCCTAGGGGGACCCGGGCTAGCAAAGCAGCACCTGTGGCTGGGTAAGTGGTTGGAATTCTCTGTCCACTGGCTGGTCTTTGTTGAGATGATGTTGTACGATCATTTTGGTCGTGAGCTGGTTCTGGAGGATGTTCAGCCAACTGCCTTGTGCTTTCATTCTCCTCCATTTGTTAAGTGTGTTTCCTTCATCTGCAAATCATCCCACGTATCTTTTGAAGGAAGGAAAAGTAGTGAAAATCTGTGACAATGGTGGTGACAAAAAATGGGCATCCTTTTTGGAACTAATGGAATCTAGAAAGAGAGGGCCCCATCCATCCATCCATCTCACCTTTCTCCTACACCAACTCAAGGTGGCTAGTTCCTATAAAATTCTATTGTTATTAAATTAATATGCTTTTAATTAGTATATTAAATTCTGTTTCATTCTGAAGCATTAACACACAGGACAATCCTAGGCATGTCTACTCAGAAGTAAGCCCCATTGTGTTCTTACTTACTCCTAGGAAATGGAACTTACTCCTAGGAAACTGTGTATAGCACTTCACTCTCGGAGAGTGAGAATTGGGGCTGCAATCCTATCCACAGTTTCCTGGAAGTAAGTCCCATTGAATTCAATGGGGTTACTTCTAAGTAGACAGACATAGGCTTGCACTGTGGGGCAGATTGAAATGGGGGGGGGGGAATTCCATTTCCTGGCATTTGTTTTTGTGCATTTTTTTTCCATGAAAAAGTTAAACTACTATTTAAATGTAAATCTCTGCAGGGACTTCAGTGCAGGAATCATTTAATACCTATTTTGACCTGAGTTGCACGATTGATGCTGGAGTGTGATGGGACATTGTGGATCAAAACATGACCATCCTTTCCTTAATGTATGTCGCTCCACAGGGATACTATGTCAGGGCAGAATAGATATTAAGGATGGCGCCTGCCAGGAAGCAACTGTACTTCACAGTGGCATAGCTAGATGGGGTGCAATGCACTAAGTTTTGCAGGGAGCCTCACCTCAGCATGCAAGTGGCCCTTCCACCTCCCCTTTGGAGCCATTCTAGGTGGTGGGATTAAAAGGAAGGCATTGGCTATGCCACTGCTATGCCACTGGTGCTCCAAACATGATGTAGATTTTTCTTGCAAATTAAAAAGTTGAAGTAAGAATGTAACATATTTTCCCCCCTTAACCATTCCACTAAAAATGGCATTGCAAAAAGAACTAGGATATTCCAGATGAGCTCCAGACAAAACAGATCCCTGGAAATGAGTGGGGCTCCAAATGATTTTAAAAATAGTGTGGACATCTCTAATGGTGATCACATGACCAAGAAATGCAAAGCAATTTCTTCTGATTGTGACGGATCTGCCTTGCAGACTGTGAGCCCAATCCTGAGCTCGGCGCACCGGCTCACTGCCGGCGCACACTGTCGCAAACGTGCTGTAAGGGCCGTTTGCGAGCCCTAGCACCAGTGCTCCGCGGATGGTAGCCTAGTGCCGGTTGGCACTGGGCTACCACTGGGTGAGCGCCAGAACTCTGCCGCTCAGCAGTCATGTGGACTGCTGAACAACAGTGAGGTAGGTGGAGGTGTGGGGGGAGGTGGGAAGTGTTCTGGGGTGAGGGGAGACAGAGGGAGGGCGGGTAAAGGGTGTGAAGGAGGCGTTTCGGGGGGAGGGAGCGGAGCAGGGCGGGAGGGAGGCGGGACCGACATGGAGGTTCTTAATTCTCCGCCGACCTTTGGGTTGGCGGAGAATCGAGTAGCCCCATTATGGGGTTACTCGCTTTACCGGGGGGAAGGGGATGAAAGTCCCCTTCTCCCAAGGAGCTACTGGCAGCTGCCTTCTGGATGCACCGCCGGCCATTTTTGGTGCTGCTGCAGCCCCACACTCCGGGCAACTCAGGATTGGGCTGTATATGGTGCTCCTTGCTGTACATGGTAAGCTTTTCACTTGCTCGGGCTAGAGCGTTGTTACCCATGATGGACTAGAGAATTTTGTACAGGTCCTTGTCCAATCACATGTAAGACCTGATTCCTAAAATATTTTTGTTTCTTTTTTGTACTTCCACATTCAGTCACAGATGCGCATCTGTTGAGGCCCTGCACAACTGTATTTGAAGGAGAAAAGGGGATTATGGTACCTGCAGGGCACACTTGACCATTGATGGGATGCTCATGTGTTTGTGCATGGGAAGTACAGAAAATATTGGAGGATGTACTTGGCGAAAGTTAGGTGCTGTGAAGTCTCCTGGGCCATTGCGCAATCCGGCGTACTGCCTTCAGTCCCGAGCTCCGCATCTTCACGTGTAAGCTGGACGCTTGTGTTACAGAACGGTTACAAGTGCATTCTGAAAACATCTGAAGTGATGCTGTGTGGAGTGCTTAAACTATGTAGGCCCAATACTGCTATGAACTGTTTTATTTTAAAGCTCTATGACCAGAAAAGACTAGAGGACAGTTCTCTTCTGATACAATGCACATCCTCAAACAGGACACGAAAACTATTGTTTTACTCAGTTGTGTCACTATGGGGGTGTGGGCAGTAGTGTAGCTAGAGGGAGTGCAGAGCACTGAGTTTGCAGGCACCAGAATGCGCTGTGCAAGGAGCCCCTCTCCTTTGAAGCTATTTCCAGCAGCAAGAGCAAAACAGAGGCGTTTGCCTGTCACTGCTGGGAATGGCTTCAAAGGGGAGGGGAAGGGGCCTGAAAAACTGGACCCTGCCAAACTTAGTGCTTTGCACCCCCTTAGCTACTCTACTGGGTGTGGGTAGTGGGTGTGGTTGACACCACACTGGGTGTCAACCTCAGGAGGGCTGATGAAACATCACCCAAGCCAACTCCAGACCCAACCTCCTCACATTCTCGCCTCTGTCTTGGTTGCTTAGGAGTGGACCTCAACAGGTGGGAAACCCTGGCCTCTGAGCGGTCCGCTTGGAGGCAGGCTGTGCAGCATGGCCTTTCCCAGTTTGAAGAGACACGTGGCCAACAGACTGAGGCTAAGAGGCAAAGAAGGAAGGCCCATAGCCAGGGAGACAGACCAGGGACAGACTGCACTTGCTCCCGGTGTGGAAGGGATTGTCACTCCCGAATCGGCCTTTTCAGCCACACTAGACGCTGTTCCAGAACCACCATTCAGAGCACGATACCAGAGTCTTTCGAGACTGAAGGTTGCCAACACATTTGGTTGCTCACCAACAGGAGCACAAAGCAGTTCAGAGCCGGCTGAAGATCAGCAAACAGAGGCAGTCCGGAGGTGAACTTTTCACATTAGAAGCAATGTGATTGTGTGGAAGGTTGAGAATGATGTGATGGTGTCATTATGTCACCCCCAAATTTCTGAAGCACTGGGCTTCTGCAGGAAACACTGCACTGGGTGGCAGCCACCCCGGGGACACCTTTGATATTACTCAAAAATTGGGCAACTTGGGCTGCAATCCTCTGCACACCGAGAGTGAGCTCAACTGAGCCCACTGCTACTTATGTCTGTGTCGATATGCATAAGGTGGTATTGTAGCTGCCTGAATTAAAATCTTCTGCTCCGGGTGATTTCATTGTTGGAGGACTGCAAAAGTATAAGACTGAGATTTGAATATATATTTTTTAAATTAGGCAAACATCTTCAGTATGCACCTGGGGTACATTGATATTTTCCTATCTTACAGGGTTTGGTAAGGATTATAGCTAGATCATGGACATGAAGCACTTTGAACACTTTAAGTTTAAATCATGTGGATTTATGAATATTCTTATGACAGCTATCATGACAAAATAGCCAGTTCCTCCTAGTTCATGAGGTTGAACATAACAGGTCATCTCAGTCCTACCTCTCTGAAGTGGTGTTCACATGTCACAGAGCTCGGGTCTCCAGAATGCCTTCCTCCACTCACCATCAGCAATGGTGTGACAGAATGCTCTGGTGCAGGAGACATGCCAGCACATCAGTCATAACTAAGCACTTTGTGACATCAGCACTGTCTTCACAAGGCCCTGTTCCAGCTTTGCCCTCTGATTTGCATGAATGGAGTCTGGGGGTTGAGACTCCTCACTCTTTGTGCTTCTGTCTGCATGATCAGACAGATTTACCCCTGGGGGCTGAGGATAAGAATAGGCCCTCAGTTTGGCTGTACTTGTTGTAAGAGGCGACTAAACAGCCACTGGGTAGATGGGACTCGGCAGCTCATCTGAGAGAAGGAAAACTCTGATCCCAAACCTCCACTGCCTTGTGGCTACATCCAGTTATGGAAAAGGCTTCAGGAGTCAACCTCGAGGCAAAATCCGGAGCCGGAGTCGCTGAGGCAGTTCATGGCTGAACACAGTCACGTTCTGGCAACTCCTGCGACACTGCTGGAACCAACCGTATTGGCCTCTGCCTTTCCATTGGACCATTTCAGCGACGTGGAGAGGGGGGATTTGCTGCATGGGTAACAGCCTATCCTCCATACCTACTTTACCCAGGCTTCGCGCACTGGAGAGGACACTCTGTTCCAGAACCACCATTCAGAGCGTGACACCATGGTCTTCCGAGACTGAAGGATGGCAACGTAACCTGCATGATCAGCTGGGTATTTACATTTTCCTTTCTATTTTGATGTGTGTGATTTGTGCTCAGGGCTGGCCTAAGGCCTCCAAGTGCCTCATATAGAATGTTGGGTCTGATGCCTTTCCATGCAGCTTTAAAAGTCTACTGGCTGTACCAGTGGCGTAGCTAGAAGGGGTGCAAAGTACTAAATTTTGCAGGGAGCCTCACAGCATTGTGCAGGCAACCCCTCCCTCTCCCCTTCAGAGCCATTCAGGAAGTGGGAACAAAACGGAGACATTTGGCTTGACTGCTCAGTGCTCCATCCTGCATTCACCCCTGCTTCTCTTCCCCCTGTCCAGAATGGCTCTGAAAGGGAGGGGAAGGGAGGGGCCACTTACATGCTGTGGTGAGGCTCCCTGCAAAACTTTGTGCTTTGCACCCCCTCTAGCTACACCACTGGGTACCTTCTAGCTCATGTTCCTAAAGCTGAAAATAATCACTTAGAATTATTTAAACTATATGTCTAGTAATGCCAGAACATTCAAAAGTGGTAGTCCTTAAACCACTCACTCTTGTAGTAATCTCAGGATTTCAATAGACATTAGTAAATACTCATTGAATTAGACATTGACCACAAAGCAGTACAGATTTAGGCCCTTTATTTTAATGGGCTTCATCCCACCTGTGTCAGGGACCCTGTGGAATACACATGCACACTAGGGGAGTTAAAGGTGTCAAAAAAGTGATCTGTTCCCAACCAAAAGTTAATCCACAAGAGATGAGTCTGGCTTTAGGATTTTAGTGTCAAGAAAATTCTCACCCTCCATGATTCACAGGCAAAGGAGGGCTGCTTGGGTACTGTCCAGAAAAAGGCTGGCCCCTGGTTTCAGTGCCCTGTGCATGCCTCACTGTCTCTGGTTGGCACTCATTGGCGCAGCAATCCTTAAATCCAAGTCTATCATTGTGCTACGTGTGAGTTTCTGCATGCAATCCTCTGCAGACGTGCACTCGCCCAACAGCTGAACAGAGCCACCAGTTGGCTGCGTGTTGATTCAGGGTGCGTTGATAAAGGGGTTGATTCAGCTCCTCATCTTCTCCCTCCCCATGAAGAGGTCATCAAGGCTGTCAAACTGACCATCTGCTCAGAAATTGCACGTGAATTTCAACGCAGCAATCACTCTGCGTAAATCGTAGGGTGGAGAGAGAGTGTAGGTTCCATGCAATACCATTTTGTGGCTTGTTCCTTAGGCAGACAATGACCAGTGTACAAAAGCAGGCCTCTGTCTGTGGATCACAGGATCGAGATGACTGTCAACGAGGCTCTTAATACTTTGTTTAAATGAGAAGCTTGCAGATAATTATCGTGAAATCACAGCACGCTGCTGAACAATGGAAACCATAGAAAAACCCAAATGTAATTCAGGATGAGGTCACATTCAGCAGATTTCACATGGAGACGATTGACATGATGCTTAAATTAAATTGAAACCAGTTAACTAAAGTACAGTGAAAATCCATAGTGACACCCTTGCTATTAATCTCAGCATTCAGGTTCACGGTCCACCTAGAACACCCTGTCCCAGAGTATTAAGTGGAATTATCAGGTCCTTGACTAGAATTAATGAACACAATGTGGGATATAATCTCTTTTTTTCCAGGCTATCACAACCTTTCATTAGTTATCTCTTCACTATGACCTTGATTGGAGGTGGATTTGATGATATCACTATAGTAAAAGATCTGTCACTGTTCAGGAAGGAAAAGTTCCCGGAGATACAGATATCCCACTATTTTAGCAGAAACAGGACTATGGGCGCAATCCTAACTGGCAGTTAAGCTGGCATAGCAGGTCCTGGAGGGTCACAAATTTGCCATCAAGCACATTTGCGCCTCCATGGCTGGGAGCCACATTGGCGCATTTACATGCGCAGAGGCAGGCAGAAGCTTCCGTGGCAACTCCCGCACCACTGCTTGTGTCAGTGCTCTTGCGCCAATGCAAGTGGCAAAGGTAGGCGTGGGAGGCATCGAGAGGGGGCGTTTCTGGGTGGGAGGAGGGCAGTCCCGGGGGTGGGCGCGCAGGTAGCCAGGGGCAGGGTTGGGACCCAGCAGTTATGCCAGATCCCAACCCCCATCCCTGGGGAGAGTGGAGCAGCTTCATGCCGCTCCACTCTCCTCGGACTTATGCCACCTCCAGAGGTGGCGCAGGTCTGAGGAAACCCCTAAGGGCGCGCAGTCCTTACCCATGGGTAAGGGAAAGAGCTTCCCCTTGCCCTTGGGTGAGCCGCTACACCCTACAAACCTGCGTTGAATGCAGTGCAAGCCTCCTGGCTTGCCTGCTCCAGCACAGGTTTGGATTGCACCCTATGTCGCATAAAATTATTTTTTAATGATCATGTCAAAGAATGACAGAAGAATCCTTGCTACTTATATCTTGGGTAGGTAGAGTAATTCAGAATTGGCATGTGTCACAATTTTATCCTTTCTCATTTTTAAAAATACATTGGCTAGAAACATAATAAATGTAAGACTATAAAAATCAACCAGTTGCAGAGATATACAGTATAGAAGGCAATAAAACTCTTAAAAATGAATCTATCTATTAAAAATGATGTAAGTCTCTATTAAACTTGATGTGTTCAACACCGGACAATGCAATTAAATTGATGAGCGGGAAGGAATCGTTCATACATAAATGGATGGTGTACATAAATTACTGCAGACACAGAAGAATAGATTCCCTTATGGGAAAAACCAGGTGTTTACTTTTACTGTACACAGTGAATCTCACATCCCAAGCCTATCCCTTGTCCTGCTATAGCATGCAGCCTTTGTTGGAGAGTTACCAGTAGCGTTACCAGTTACTGTTGGGGAGTTACCAGTAGCGTTCCCTGATGGAGGGCACAGCGCTATGCTTTGCAGGGCGCCCTTCTCCAAAGGGTGGGGGAGGAATTGCTTGCACAGTGCGTTCAGGCTCCTGCAAAACTTAGTGCTTTGCACCCCCTCCAGCTAGGCCACTGCTTTTAGCTCAGTTCCAGGTCACCATCTCTTTTTCAGGAGCTTTCCAAAAGCACTTCCTTGGGCGCAATCCAAACCTGCACTGAAGCAGGCAAGTCAGGAGGCTTGCGCTGCATTCAACGCAGGTTCATTGGGTGTAGTGTCTTAACCAGGGGCAAGGGGAAGCTCTTCCCCTTACCCCAGGTAAGGGCTGCGCGCCCCAGTGGGTCTCCTCAAACCTGTGCCACCTCTGGAGGTGGCGCAAGTCCAAGGAGAGCGGAGCGGTACAAAGCCGCTCCACTCTCCCCGGGGATGGGGGTTGGGATTCAGCAGAACCGCTGGGTCCCAGCCCTACCCCCAGCTTCCTGTGTGCCCGCCCCCGGGTCCGCCCATTGCCCCCACCCAGAAACACCCCCTGCCCCCTCCCCACACCCTCTACGCCTACCTTTGCCACTTGCATCAGCGCAAGAGCGCTGACACAAGTGGCGGCACGGGAGCTGCTGTGGAGGCTTCTACCTGCCTCTGTGCGTCGGCGCATATAAATGTGTCAATGCAGCTCCCAGCCACAGAGGCACGAACGTGCTTTACGGCACATTTGTGACCCTCCTATGCTGGGCCAAGGGACTTGGGCTGGCATAAGGCACCCTTTGGATTGCACCCTTTGGATTGCACCCTTTGTCTTCTTTTCGATGGTCTTTCCACTTGCATTAACGCAGAGGATGGAAGCAGTAGGATCACACAACTATCTTCATCACCTCTCACTCTGATGAATGGTGAGCCCAGTAATGGGACACTTGCATGAACATGCAGTCCCCCATTCAAGGCCTGGCATTACCAGCTAAGGTAGCAGGTAATGTGAAAGACTCTGGTAGAGCCACAGCCAATTGGAATAGACCATTTCTGGGCTAGATGTATCAGTGGTTTGACTCACGTAACAAAGGGTCATACAGTCACATGTAACTTTCCCCAGTATGTGTGTAACCATGATACAGAAGGCTGGTTTACCAGGCAATATATGGGGTACCTGTAAGCCAAAAATCTCTACTGTGGTTATATGCATTGGCATTGCTGGGGTTGTGCAAGGAGTGTGAGCCGCACTGGGTGACATGCATAGGGGGTGACATCACTACTGGTCAAAATTTTTAAAATCTTGGTATTTTTGAATAAGAACATCATATTATATACCAATCAATGCACAATTTCATGCAGACTGCAATGAAACAAACCACGTTACATAAGAACACAAGAGCCCCCCTGGATCAGGAAAAAGGCCCACCTCGTCCAGCTTCCTGTATCTCACAGTGGCCCACCAAATGTCCCAGGGAGCACACAAGACAACAGGCACAATTGTGTCCTGGTTTCCCCCCCCCCCCCCCGCATCTGGCAATCAGAGGCAGCCTGCTTTTCAAACCAAGAGCTCGCACATACCTACTATGACTTGTAACCTGTAATGAACTTCTCCTCCAGAAATTTGTCCAATCCCCTCTTAAAAGCATCTAGGCAAGATACCATCACTACTTCCTGTGGCAAGGAGTTCCACAGACTAATTACACGCTGAGTAAAGAAACATTTTCTTCTGTCCTAACTCTCCCAACACTCAGCTTTCGTAGATGTTCCCTGGTTCTGGTGTTATGTGAGAGGGAAAAGAGCGTCTCTATCTATCCACTCTGTCCATCCCCTGCCTGATTTTGTATGTCTCAATCACGTCCCCCCTCAGGCACCTCTTTTCTAAACTGAAGAGGCCCAAATGCTGTAGCTTTTCCTCATAAGGGTTGAAATATGTCTATTCTATCAAAGGTTATAGCCAAAAAACCGGCAGGGTGGGGCAATGGTGCATCACCATGCCTGCCAGCCAAGGCATTGCCCCGCCCACTGCAAGGGACGAGGTCCATCCTGGGGGTGATACGCTGGCCTCCCATACCGAGTGATGCAAACCCTGGTTATATGATGCCACTGGTTATATGGGGATTCCAAGGATTGAAATTGAGACCCTTCTGCATGCAAAATACATGCTTTAAAGCAGGGGTGTCCAAAGTTTTTGGCAGGAGGGCCACATCATCTCTCTGACACTGTGTCGGGGGCCGGGGGGGGGAAAAAGAATTAATTTACATTTAAAATTTGAATAGATTTTCATAAGTTTACATAAATAAATATATTAAAGATGAACTTATATGAATGAATGAAGGTCTTGCAATAGCTCAAGGCCTATAAAAGGCCTTGCACAAAGCAAGGCTGGCCTTTCCTTTGCTGCCGCTACTGCATCACAGACATGAAACAGCAAGCAGTGGAGGAAGCCCTCATCCCACAGCTCACACGAGAGGTCAAACAGTCGCCCTCACGCTGAAAGAAGTTGCGTTGGGCCAGTGTGGGCTTCAACAAATCTCCAGATGGCCAGAGGCTCATTGGAGACTGGGGGCTCCCTGAGGGCCGCATTGAGAGACCTCGAAGGCCGTATGTGGCCCCATAGCCGGGGTTTGGGCACCCCTGCTCTAAAGCTATGGCCTTACCCTTACCATTTAGCAACTGTTACCCTGCACATGCCCAATCTTGTCTGATCTCCGAAGCTAAGCAGGGTCAGGCCTGGTTAGTACTTGGATGGGAGACCACCTGGGAATACCGGGTGCTGTAGGCTTATACCATAGTCTTTCGAGACTGAAGGTTGCCAACCATCTCCCTATACTGAACACTATCTCCCGATCTTGTCTGATCTTGGAAGCTAAGCAGGGTCAGGCCTGGTTAGTACTTGGATGGGAGACCACCTGGGAATACCGGGTGCTGTAGGCTTATACCATAGTCTTTCGAGACTGAAGGTTGCCAACCATCTCCCTATACTGAACACTATCTCCCGATCTTGTCTGATCTTGGAAGCTAAGCAGGGTCAGGCCTGGTTAGTACTTGGATGGGAGACCACCTGGGAATACCGGGTGCTGTAGGCTTATACCATAGTCTTTCGAGACTGGAGGTTGCCAACCACCATTTTGTAAACATGTTGGGCTCTGATGATGATGGCTCCTTATTGGGCAGCCAGGATTAGAGCATGCTAGGACTGCAGAACACAGTTCCGTGGTTGCAAAATGGCCGCCAAGAGCATGCGGAGTGCTCTGTCAGTGGCCATTTGGAGCGTACTGCCACAAGGGGTGGCAACGCTCCTCGGCTGTCACCAGACCTCGCCAGAGCAGGTAAGGCAGAAGTGGGGGCAAAACCGGGCAGGGAGGAGGGAGAAGCAGGGGACAGGGAGGCTGCGGGAGGGGGTGGATCCAGTGGCGACGGCTCACATTGGATCATATCCCCTCTTCTGCAAGTCTCTCCACCCCCTTCCTCTCCTTGAACTTGCACCAGCTACAGAGCTGGCACAGGTAAGAGGAGACCCATTGCAGAGTCAGAGACTTACAGTGGGGCAAGGGGAAATTATTTCCTTTCCCCCTCTGAAATCTTCCGGTCTGCGTCCATGCTGCATACAGTACGCCCAGTAGTATAGCTAGAGGGGGTCCAAAGCACTATGTTTTGCAGGTGCCTGAACGTGCTGTGTAATCAACTCCTACCCCTCCCCTTCGGAGCCATTCCTGCATGCGCCTCCGTTTTGCACCCACCACCCGGAATGGCTCTGAAGGAGGGGGAGGGGACGCTTGTACAGCACATTCAGGTGCCTGCATAACTTACTGCTTTGCCCCCCCCAGCTGTGCCACTGAGTATACCTGTTTCTGGTGGAGCTGCATTGGTGGGGGGGGGGGGCAGAGAATAGGATTGGGCTCTAAGTAATTCTTTTATTGTACCGTAGTTGCAATTGTGATGACATGAGCTGCCATGATGCAGTATGTGATACGTATTTAAAAAACATAATCTGGTTGAAAAGAGATGGGTATGATATAGTATTTGAACTGATAGTACTGAACTTCCAATTGTTGTAGCTTTAGGGGAGAAATTATCTTTGTGTTAGAACATCAGCATATTATGACACTTCCCCCATCTACTTTTTGTTCCTTTATTTATTGTTCCCCAAGTGCCTCGTTTAATGTGTTGTGTTTTGATTTATGAATAAAATATATAGCAAAAGAAATCCAACCCGAAATATGCTGTCATTTGAAAAGTAACAAGAAAGAAAGAAAGAAAGAAAGAAAGAAAGAAGATAAGTCACCCTGGACTGGAATGTAAATACTGGGACAGAGTCACAGACAGTCACCCACTAGAGAATCTAATGGTCCATAACAGAGAAGAGGATTTCACTGGTATTGCTTTGTCGAATAAGCACAGCAGGGGAAATCACAGAAAATCCTTAACATTGCAAGGTTGTCATAATTAACAGACAATGATTGATGACGATCAGACATCGCTCGCCAGACATGGCTTCATTCTCATTAACTCTCGGGTAGCTCTAAGCTTTATAGACATTGAAACAGTCCAGCTGGATCAGGCCAAAGTTCAGCACCCTGGTTCCCATTGTAGCCCACCAGCTGCCTCTGGGAAACCCACAAGCAGAAGGCACTTAAGTCCAAATATGGAGCTGTAAATGAAGATATGCCAATTCATTCTGTATTATTTGTTTTAAAGGAACAAAAGAAACTTTTGTGGTTTATTTTCACCAGCAAACGAGATATGTTTTTAATAGAGCTGTCAGATAAGTTCTCCCAAACCACTGTCAGGAATAGATTTCAAGGGCTCATTAAGGGCTTGCTTGCAAGGGAAGAGGCAAACTTTATAGCCCTCTCCATCCCCAAATTCTTCTCTGACTCAGATCAAAGCTGAGAAAAAAACAGCAGCAGGCTGGTTCCATTTCAGTTAATTGGGCCCTAATTGTTGAAGAGCTATCCCCAGGAAGACTAAGGAAGGCGGGAGGAAAGTCCACCACCCAAGTGGAATGCTCTAACCAAGAGGGGTTTTGGTGGGGGGTAGCCTTTCCTTCACCCCCATCCATTTGTGAGGGTGCATCACCTTAAAATGTGCCGTGGGAGAAGACAGGGAAGAAATTCTCAGTTGGCTGTTTCTGATACTCTTTATAAAAGGGTGTCCCCTGGGATGGATGGGGTAGGAAAGATTTCTGCCCGTGGTTGATGCTGTGGGTCGCCTTTTTCCTTTCCCCCTTTCTCAGGGGGTAGCTCACCGAGCGATACTGCTTTGGCTTGGATGAAGTACTACATTTGTTTCCCAGTGTTTGGAAAAGTTCCTTACTGAGTCTTCCCAAAGTGATCCTCAGGAAGCTCACTGACCTCTCATTTTTAAGAGGTGCTTCCATTTCAAAAAGAGCATGGAACCGTAACCGTTAACAATGCTTGAAATTGTGCATATCTAGAAGTGGGATTTCATATTTTAGAATCCCAAGTCCCCAGGAAACTGATGGCATTTAGTCACTGTTTTTGCTTGTTTTTGATTCAACACCCAGTGGAGTTTCTTTGATGTGTTCAGTCTCCTAAGACCTGGAGCTGGGCCAGCCATCTGCCTTCGTGTAGAGTCTTCAAATTGTCACCTTCGCTGTATTCATTTACAAGCTGATTTAAATGTTTAAAAAAAAATGTGACACTGTCCTTCTTGGATAGTACCACTGCAGAATCCAGGTGAGAGGGGTACCACATGATAAAAATGTTTCCTCTGAGTAACATACTCTCTGCAGTTTAGACCAGGGGTTCCCAAAGCGTGCATCCCGATGCCTTAGGGTGTCATGGCACACTCACAAGAGCACTGTGTGATGTCCCTGGTCTCCCTCCTACCTGTTCCCTGTGGTGCCTCCATTTTGGACCTTGCGATACTTTGTGAGATCTAAGGTGGCAGCGCCCAAATCTCTCAAGACTTGAGCTCCTCCACCTTGGATCTCACAAAATCCTGCAAGATTTGGGTGCCCCCACCTTGCTCAGCTGGGAAGAAGAGACTGCAGGGGCGTCACGGCACAGGTAAGTTTGGGAACTACTGGACCAGACCAAAGGCTAGAACAGGATCCTTCTCCCTGAGCAAAGGAGCTGGCTCTTCTGCTTTTCTCCCCACAACAGTTCCCAGTGGACTTCCACCTCCCTGTGACTTCCCCCTTCCATTTTATGACCCTCCTCTCACTCACCCCACATTCAACCATCTTGCAGGAGTTGACAGGACACCTCCTCCACAAAGGAACCGCAAAATAGGAACTGGGTTTTCACTATAACACATTATTGTGTCATCCTTGCTATGGAGGGAGGCATAATGTATAAATGGCCAAATGGCTTTGAGTCAGCCTTTATTGTCAGCTTGTATGATGCGCTCTAAAAAGAATATTTCTGTCAGCATCACTAGCCAACAATTTAGCCCAGGCCATCTTGTACTTCACGTCACAAACATCCCTAATCTTTTTTCAGAGATCTACTTATCTTTCTTGTCTGTGCCTACAGGAGCATTATCCTCGTGAATATGTTATCGTTTTTGCCGATGGATAAGCCCCCAATTTTCCTTCCCTCTCACGGAAACCATTTCTCAATCCTTCCTGATTCCATAACAGCATCAAGGATCCATACAGCTGTCTGTTTGATATATTTAATCTCAAGTACAAATTGTGAGTCCATATGTGTATTTGATGGAAAGAACCTGAAATTTAGAGATACACGCTCTCTGGAAGTTAGGCTTTTAATAGATGTGGAAAAATGACAAGCAGTGTCATACGTGGGAGGCAAGAAATTCAGAGAACACATACACTGGGTTGATGCATGAGAGCAGATGGGATAGAAACACCATCTTGTCCAGTGTGCCACTCAGAGTGTTGATAAATTGCATTATCCCGGTGATACCTGCAGTTATTGCTTGATAACCTCCATATGCTAAACGATCACTGACAAGCATGTTGTGATCCGTCATTGCCTCTTTTTGAGCAAAGCAATCAGCAAGGAGGGCAGCCAAGCTGGAAACGAGGCGCCCTTCACATGATGATGTTGCTTAAACAGAACACTTGAACTTTCTGCCATTGTCAGCCACGGCGGATGCGATAAGAGACCACAATAATCCATGCTAACCGAGAGTGACTTTAGAGGTTACACAGAAGCGCCGGCAGTGTGTATGCAAGCAACTCAGGGCCCAATCCTATCCAGTTATCCAGTGCCAGTGCAGCTGTGCTAATGGGGTGTGCACTGCATCTTGTGATGGGGTGGCAGTCACAGAACCCTCCTCAAGGTACTGGTCCCTTACTTTGGGCCTGCATTGTGGCTGCACCTCTGCTGGAAAGTTGAACAGCATTGAGCCCTTACATTCCTGATTTAGGCACAACTTTTGAACTACGAAAGCAGTCACAGACAGTGGCATATCTAAGGGTGTAAAGGGGGTGTAAAGCACTAAGTTTTGCAGGCACCTGAATGTACCATGCAAGCGGCCCCTGCCCCTCCTAAGTTTTGCAGGGAACCTCACCACGGTGTGCAAACAACCCTTCCCTTTCAGAGTCGTTTTGCTCCCACTTCCTGGAACGGCTCTGAAGGGGAGGAGGAGGGGCCCCTTGCACGCAGCGGTGAGGCTCCCTGCAAAACTTAGTGCTTTGCACCCCCTCTAGCTACGCCACTGAGCATGATCTTCAACAATGCCCTTAAAACATAACCAAGTGCCTTGGAAAAAAATCTTCAGTTTGGGAATGACAACACCAATGGTTGTCTTGTAATTTAATTAAATGCTGCTTTTGCAACAACAACAATGTACCGTATTTTTAATAAAAAGGTATGCTTTTTTTATTGGCCGACGACGGATTGCAGTAAATAAATCTTGCCTGCTGGCCTACCTGCAGGCTTTTAAATAACATTTAGAAAGAGTTCGCCATCCATTTTTCAACCCTTTTTGTGCCCAATTGAAACCGAAAAGGAAGCCGCACAGCTGAGGCTATTTTTAGAACTGGTGTAAGCCTCGTTTTAAGTGATAATACACCAAAGCACCCCAGACTGTCACATACAAAAGAATAATTACAATCAACCTCATGAAACTTTAACACAGAAGCTGCTGCATTATTTACAGCATTAATGTGGTTTCAGGAAAAAGTAATTACTGGTTATCTATTGCCAGAGACATCATTTGCTGTCTAACTCCAGGGGTGCTGTCTGAGCAGCGATCGAGGCAGAATGCATTGAATACCCGAAGTCAGGCTAAAATCAATGCTTTTCTGTGGTCGTTCCCATACTGTAATGAATGCAATCTGTGCTTTAAAAGGAACGAAATGAGGAAAGTGCCCCCAGAATCACAAAACCAGCTGCTCGCATGCCGTTCCTTGTACCGGGTGACACCGGCTAGGAAAAAAAAAACCCATTGCAATGTCACTTTCTCCCCTTGCAATGCATGGAAGTCTCTTGTCACAGAGTCTGGCAGACATTACTGGATCTGCCTCATTATCTCAAGTTCCCTGACAGCCCTGTGTGCAAGCTGGTTACGGCAATTCAGAAAGAGCGGCAGCTCCAGCATTAGCTAAACTGTCTTGCTCCAGAGTGCCTTAAAAAACATCTTTCCCAGCAGAAGTCCCACACTGGTAACTATAAGTGGACTGTCTCCATTTCTCGAGAACAGTATTTCTTGATCAGTGGGACTCGTACCACCAGAAGTATTTGAGGTGGTGTCCAGTCATATGGCAGGATCACCAAACGCATTGGTGTACTGGGGGGGGGCAATGGAGACAAATGCCCCAGGCGCTGGCTTGGGGGGCTGTGCTGCCATCCACTCCTCCTATGGTGCCCTCCCTACCGCACTGTTCTGCCAAATCCCAATCCACTGGGCCTTCTGCCTGCTTAAGGCTGACTAGTTTCCCTTGTTAAACTCACAAGTGCAGCAAGCAAAAGTCAGAGTCAGGTCCCAGTCCAATAAATGCAGATTGCCAACTCACAGTCCAAAGTCAATATGCTGGGTCACAGTCCAAGGTCAAAGTCCAGGCAAGCCAGGTCAGGTCTCCTCTGGGTCAGGGTAGCCTTTGGTCCTACTGAAGCTGCCTTTTATCCTTGGATGTCTCATAATCCAAAATGCAGCTCAGCTGTGAGCTACCGTGTTAAGTCCAAATTAGGCTCAGCTGAGCCATCTCTTCAGTCCATGTCCATTCAAAGTCCCATCAAGGTCAAATGAAGCTCAGGTGTCCATCAGAGTCCCATTGGCCTTGATTGATTACAGCTGTGGAGCCAGCCCTGCCCTTCCCAGAGCTGTGGACCAGCTGTCAAAACATGGAATCGCTGTCAACACCACAGCATCCACCTGATGATCTTCTGATCTTCCATTACACGCACACAGTCAACTGCTGATAGAATCTGAGGGCTGCCCCCCCAAGGGCCTCTTCCCAGAGGTGTTCTGAGGCCCAGGGAAGCCCCACACAGCTTGTCCGGTCGTCAGAAAGCCTTCTGAGGACTGGAATTGTCACTTCTGGTTTTTGGCTGAAAACTGGAAGTGACAATTTTCCGAGTCCAGGTCTTCCAAGGGCCGGGGAGACCACATGTGACCCCCCCGGCCCTCAGAACGCTTGAGAGGGAAAAAGGTGTGGGGAGAAGCACCTCCAGGTGTGTGGCGGCAGCCTGGAGGTGTGCCCCTGGTTGGCACAGTGTGGAGGAACGCCACTGCCCAGAACCCTGCTGCCCAGCAGCAAGACAAGCAATGGGGTTAGAAGTGGTCCAGTAGATATTTCACACTTCATGTACTTACAGCCCAACCTTATCAGGTCTCTGTGTTTGTGGAACAAGTTTCTGGCAGCGCAAATTCCTCTATGACTGTCATAAAATGGGACATGCCGTTTAGCGTGGCTGCTGTCCCAAGCCAGAAAGAAGCCGGGACGGGAAGGAGGCAGGAGTGGCTGGACAGGGCAGTGAGGGGAAGGAACGGGACAGAGAACGAGGTGGGGAGGGGGTGGATTGAGGCTGGGAAGGGGATGGTATCAGCTGCGATGTCTTGCTGCCATAAATCGGATGTTAGGATTCGGCCAGAACTCCCCTCTACTAACAGTCCAATCCTGAGCTGCTTGGTGCGTGTGGCTGCAGCTCACTGAGAACGGCTCCCGCCGCATCCTGCGCAACTCAGCCTACCGTGGGCGGCACCTCGGGAGAAGGGGACTTTTGACCCCTTCTCCCAGGTAAGGGAAGCAGCCCTGCAAAGGTAAAGGCATTTGTGTAGGATGCCGTGCCTCTCATGAATGCCTTGGAACCGGTGGAGCAGAACTCCACAGGACCCACCTCCCTCCCTCTCCCTGGCACGCCTCCCGCCTGCCCTTTCTCCTCCCCTCTCCTCCCTGCCATACCTCCGCCCTGCCCTCTCTCTGCCCTCCGCCTGCCTCCCCCCTCCCCGGAACGCCTCCTCCCTGCCCCCTCCCCACCCCCGCTTACAGTGAGACCGCCGAGCAGTGGGGGATGGGCACCCGCCTGGTGCTAGTCCAGCACCAGCCAGTGCTGGGCTAGCACCAGCACTGGTCCAGCAGTAAGCCTTGCAAACGTGCCTTACGGCACATTTACAACAGTGTGCTCTAGTGGAAAGCCAGAGCGCCGTGCTTAGGATTGGGCTCTCGCTCATCTACCTGCCTTCAATTGAGAAAGGACGTTGAAAAATTCAGCCCGTTTTTGGCAGTATGCTTCTCCACAAAAATATTGTGTACATATCAGTGAATACGTAGAACACATATACGAAGGTATACGTATTATACTCTGAGATCTATATTGCTTTTGCACTCCAGTGTAATGGTTCTCGTGTGTTTCTTACACGCTTCCCCCACCCAGGAAAAAGAAAGTTATGGCAAAATTGAACCTCCTAAGATAGTTCACAAGGATGCTAAAAGATCTAAAACAGTGGTACCCAAACTGGTGGGTCGCAACCCACCAGTTTTTGTAAAGGTCCCCCAATGCCTTTAAGGGGTGGGGGAAGGGGAGAGGCAGTAACGTGATCCCCCGAATCGCTTTGCTAAGGGGGGGGTGAAGGGGGAGTGCTTTTACTCACTGCGGGCTGCTGTCAGCTCCAGGAGGTGCGGGGACCCCTGCACAGTCCCCACACAGAGATGCCCAACTCTTAGAATGGTGAAAAAAAGCAATCAGAAACCATTTGCGGTTTCACGATTGCAACCAGGAAGTGGTTTGTGATTGCTTTTTTCACCATTCTAAGCATCGGGGAGCCCTGCGGGCACTGCGCGGAGTTCCTCGCATCTCCTGGAGCCTGCAGCAGCCCGCAGTTAGTGAAAACACCCCCCCTTAGCCCCCCTTAGCAATGTGATCCTGGGAATAGCTTCACTGCCTTCACACCCCCACCCCTGCAAAGACTTACCTTGGGAGTTAAACTCCCGAGAAGTTTGAGAACCACTGATCTTGAAGAAATATTGCTTGAGGGACAGTATGAATGGGTTTCAGCTTAGAAAACACATTCATGAGGACTGGACGAAGATGTTGTATGGCAATTTTGAGATCTGTTTCTCTGTTGAAGCCTACAGCCTCTTGTTCTTTGGTTGGTTTAGAAAAGTCAAAGATACCTAGTTAGTAGTTGGCAACCTTCAGTCTCGAGAGACTATGGTATAGCGCTCTGAAGGAAGCCTATATCTAAAGTTTTGATTTTTTGCCCCAATGTGCATGACTTTACACTTACTGACATTGAAGCGCATCTGCCATTTTGCTGCCCATTCTGCCAGTCTGGAGAGATCCTTCTGGAGCTCCTCACAATCACTTCTGGTCTTCACCATTCGGAAAAGTTTGGTGTCATCTGCAAACTTTGCAACTTCACTGCTCACCCCTGTCTCCAGGTCATTTATGAAGAGGTTGAAAAGCACCGGTCCCAGGACAGATCCTTGGGGCACACCGCTTTTCACTTCTCTCCATTGTGAAAATTGCCCATTGATACCCACTCTCTGTTTCCTGGCCTTCAACCAGTTCTCAGTCCATGAGAGGACCTGTCCTCTAATTCCCTGACTGTGGAGTTTTTTCAGTAGCCTTTGGTGAGAGACCATGTTGAACGCCTTCTGAGAGTCCAGATATATAATGTGCACAGGTTCTCCTGCATCCACATGCCTGTTGACCTTTCCAAAGAATTCTATAAGGTTCATGAGGCAAGACTTACCCTTACAGAAGCCATGCTGATTCTCCCTCAACAAGGCCTGTCATCTATGTGTTTTGAGATCCTATCTTTGATGAGGCATTCCACCATCTTACCCGGTATGGATGTTAGGCTGACCGGCCTATAGTTTCCCGGGTTCCCCCTCTTTCCCTTTTTAAAAATAGGCGTGACATTTGCTATCCTCCAATCTTCTGGCACCGTGGCCGTTTTGAGGGACAAGTTGCATACCTTAGTCAAGAGATCTGCAACTTCATTCTTCAATTCCTTAATAACCCTTGGGTGGATGCCATCAGGGCCCGGTGACTTATCGATCTTTAATTTATCAATGAGGTCTGAAACATCTTCTCTTTTAACCTCTGTCTGACTTAACTCCTCAGTCAGGAGGGGCCGTTCGGGCAGCGGTATCTGCCCGAGGTCTTCTGCCGTGAAGACAGATGCAAAGAACTCATTTAATTTCTCTGCCATCTCTAAGTCTCCTTTTAGCTCCCCTTTCCCTCCCTTACCATCCAGAGGGCCAACCGCTTCTCTGGCGGGTTTCCTGCTTCTAACATATTTGAAGAAGCTTTTATTATCCCCCTTAATGCTGCTGGCCATGCGTTCCTCATAGTCTCGCTTGGCCTCCCATATCACCTTCTTACATTTCTTTTGCCACAGTTTATGTTCCTTTTTATTCTCCTCATTAGGGCAAGACTTCCATTTACGGAAGGAAGCTTCCTTGCCCTTCACAGCCTCTCTAACTTGGCTGGTTAGCCATGCGGGCACCCTCCTGGATTTAGTGGAACCCTTCTTTCTTTGCGGTATACACCTCTGCTGGGCCTCTATTACTGTTGTTTTAAGCAGCCTCCATGCACTCTGGAGAGATTGGACTCTTTTTACCCTCCCTTTCAACCTCCTTCCAAACAGCCTCCTCATTTGAAGGAAGTCCGCCCGTCGGAAGTCAAGGGTTTTTGTTAGAGATTTGCCTGGTATTCTTCCCCCAACGTGCACATCAAAACGGATCGCAGCATGATCACTGTTCCCCAATGGCTCAGTAACATTTACTTCTCTAACCAGGTCCTGTGTGCCGCACAATATTAAATCCAGAGTCACCTGCCCTCTGGTGGGCTCCGTGACTAGCTGCTCTAAGCCACAGTCATTTAGCACGTCAAGAAATCCGGTTTCCTTTTCGTGACCAGAACACGAATTGACCCAGTCTATATGAGGATAATTGAAGTCCCCCATGATTACAACCCTGTCCCTCCTTGTCACCTCCCTGATCTGTTTCCTCATTTCAAGGTCCCCATCCGATTTCTGGTCTGGAGGACGATAGCACGCCCCCAGTATTACATCGCTGCACAAGCCTGGTAATTTAACCCACAGAGATTCTACGGTGGAGTCGGACCCATCTTCAATCTCTACTTTGCTGGATTCTATCCCTTCCTTAACATAAATGGCCACCCCACTTCCAACACGCCCCTGCCTGTCCCTTCTGTAGAGGGACACGGTATAGTACATGAAATTTTTGCCAAGTAATCAAGCTTCAATTCTCACTTCACCTTATCTCTGGGTCAATCAGAGGGCAGAGCCTTTCAACTCTGAACAGTTTCGTTTCTCAGGGGCAGACAAGCGCCAAGTTTCTCAAGCAGTAGGCAGGCACAGCTCCTTAGAAGCAATTGGTTAACCTTTTCTTCTCCTTCCTTCTGCTGCAGCCTGGTTCTGCTTGGTAAATGCTTGCAAAGCAGGTCTGTTTTTGGAAACACCAGGACGGGACCCTCCTTCCCAGGCTATAATTCAGTGCACCATTACTTAAGAATAACACCCATGGAAAGCAGTGGGTCTACTTCTGAGTAAGTCCAGGTGTGGGTCTACACCTGAGTAAGTCCAGGTGTGGCCTTACCATCGATTTGTACAACGGCATTATAATATTAGCTGTTTTGTTCTCAATACCCTTCCTAATGATCCCAAGCATAGAATTGGCCTTCTTCACTGCCGCCGCACATAGGGTTCACACTTTCATCGACCTGTTCACCCTTTGCCCCGCCCTCCCTGTTTTTTTAACTATAATGTTTAATAGAATAGAGATATTTCACTGCAGTTTGTTTCATTGCATTCTGCATGAAATTATACATCAATTGATATATAACATGATGGTATTATTTGCAAATCCCAAGACTTTCACAATTTTGACGAGTAGTGATGTCACCCACCTCTGTGTATGTCACCCAGTGCGGCATGCACCCCGCTAGCGACGCCACTGGGCTGAAGCAAAGCAAAGGAGGCACAAGGCTTGCCAGCTGCAGTGAGGCTCCCTGCAAAACTTAGAGCTTTGCACCCTCTCTAGCGACACCACTGATCTCTTCAGTTACATCCCTTAGATGTTTTACTGCTGCAGTTTTCTACAATGAAGTATGTGTGAATAACAGCCCGTTAAAAAGTGTGCACATTGTTTTGACACACCTTGTAGTTATGTTGGCCTTTTTGTCAGTGAATATTGTGACAATGAAGAAGAAATGGATACAGATTCTCTGCCTTATTGATACAGGTATAATATTTAACACTTTATTGATATTGTATAATGTTGTTATTAATTGCCATCAATTCTATTTCATCATGCCACACAATTTTTCCTTATGGCATTAGGCATTTAGGGTGATAATTTGGTGGATTTGGAATGGCTTTGGAATGAGTTTGAATTTTTCCCAACGGACAGCCCAATTCACAGTAGCTCTCCGCATGGGGAAGCAGCAACACCAACATGATGCCTGCTGTTGGTGCAGGGGAATTTCATCCTCCAGAGACTTCCTTGGGGCAAGGCAGCATTTATTCCCTTGCCCGGGGTAAGCCTCTGTCTGCCTGGGGGATGTACTCAGATCCACACTAGCGATGTCGCTGGCGCAAGTCTGTGTGGACCTGTGAAGGTGCAACAAGCCCTGGAAGGGGGCTGAATTTGGCTGCTGACAAAACTGCCCCGCTCCTGGTCCTGATCAATCCTCCTACCCACCTCCCTCTCTGCCCTTTTTCACCCACCCGTCTCCCTCCCACCCCCTTGTGCGATCCTATCTGGGGCAGTAGGAGTCCAGAGTCCACCACCCCATGAAGCCAGATGCCCTCGCCACTTCCAGCAGCTACCAGCATGTGTCATGCTTTGCCACTGCTTGAAAGCACCTAGGACCACCAGAATGCTTGCTGCAGTCAGGACTGGGCCATAA